>NW_025776821.1:0-135017 GCF_021130785.1 Homalodisca vitripennis | reverse complement strand
AAATTATGTTAATGTAATAGGAGATTTTAAATTAAAATAATAGAAAAATAAGAAAAAATATTCCGATTTTTACAAAATAAACTAAAACACCAACAATCTGACATTTTTCATCGCTTTTATGCTAAATTTCATTGCTTATTTGTTGAAATGTTGAGAAGACAATATCCATACTGGACAAGAAATATGCATACAGCTAGTTTTTTTAACAAGTCTTTGTAAACAACAAGATTTATCAAAGGAATTTATAAGAGATCACGCTTTTGTTGTAGATTGGGATAAATTATATGGAAAAAACATTTACGAAACAGATATATTGTGTGTGTGTGTGGTTCTGACGAAGAAAAGAGAAACGTTTGCCATTCAGCAATTCATTACGATATAATGAAAGACATACAAAATGAATGATTGTGTCTTTGGTTGTAGTGTTGTTAGTGTGCGTGTTTGCGCTATGGGGAATCACATCACATTCAACTTCTAACGGTGTCTATTGTTTAGAGACTTGGCCCTGCACTGCTACTGTCCAACCAAGTTAATGGCTAGGAGCTGTAATTCGGGTCTTAGACTCTGGAATTTTTTTGTTCCCAAGTCTCAATTTTCTTTGGTAACTACTGTGTAGAAGTTGATGGAGAGATTACAATTAGGGAATTTGTGTTGGGTGTTTTTGTAAGTGTAATGTTGTATTAATGAACGATGTGAATGATGAATGTAATGAACGAATTTAAGGAAGAGAAGGAATTAAGGAATGAAGTGGAAAGGTGAGGAAGCAAATGGCGCGCCAACCACAGTTGTCATTACTCGGCTTGTTCTATAGTCATTACACTATGGCCACTCGTGTAAAGACTTGTCCCCAACCACTGAACGACAACCATGTCTTCCTCAATAAAAAGCGCGCCTGAAGCTCTGGGATTTGAACCCAGAACCTCAGGCTTTGAAGGCAAGCGTCTTACCAACTGAGGCTACGGAGAGTCTCGAAAGTTATAAGCTATATCTCTGCTATATAAGTTGTTCAATTAGGAGTGCTAGTTTACAAAATTTATTAATAATTTTATATTTCAAAAACCACTCAACCGATTTTAATGAAATTTGGTACACATATAGTAAAATACTTAACTCTTTCGACTTAACTTATCCATAAGGGTGAAATCATCCCCTATTTCTTAAATATTCATAAAAAAATAAAAAAAATAATCAGAAAAATCTGAAACTTCAAAAACAAGCGAGTTCAACTTAAAATTTCATGAAAGTAACAAAATTTTCAAAATCTACCCTAATCATCCCTTATCTTTAATACTCTTATATCTCGAGAACTATTGGAGCTTTTTTGCTGAAATTTGGTATATAGGATCAGTAAATATTAAAAGTATTTTTTTAAAATCATAACTTCCGGTCCAACCCTTAAGATGACCTTGGAATAGTTTTTTGTTAATATCATCCCCATTTTTTAAGATATTCTTTTGAAATTAAAAAATGAATACTTATATCAATGTCTTTAAACAATTCTGTAAAGTTTGTAGAATTATCCAATGAATAATATAGGACAATAAGACGATTTTTTCAAAAATTTTACTGAATTTCTCTAATATCGTTCTTAATCACATCATAGGCTAAAAATTTCTCAGAAAACCACAACCACATAACATGTCGAGTTAGTAATAGCATTTTGAAAATCCATATTGATAATTATATCGTTCTTTGAAACCAGAAATATTTGTCAAACTCTTTGTTGTAATCAATGAACATAAACAGGTCTATTCGCTAAAACTTCTTTAGGATTGTAATACATTTCCTTATTATTACAGTAAACTTTCTTAAAATCTTGATACATCTGATACATGATTCTGAAAAGACCTCCTGAAATGTTTAAATTTTGTAATTCATCTGGATAATAAGAACCGTTCAATTTTAACTCTGATATTTTTTACATCCAAAATATCAAACTTTGAAGGATTTTTTTCTTGATTATTCTGTCTACCTGTTTGAAAAACCAATGATAAACGAACTTGGGATTTGAAGATATTTCTATAAATATTTGTAATATCGAACGAATAAGTTGTCCCGGAAATACCTTTTTGTTCAATACATTGCCAATCTAGAAAATTAAACATAATGTTATGACTTTTTGTAATTTCATCAATCAACCTAATTTTACTCGTGGTTTTATAATCAATCATTGGAACTCTAATAAAAAAATCTGTAATTGTTATTTTTTCCATCAACAGGCATAACATTTCCAGTTGCAGTCTTCAGAATCACATCATCGTCTTCTGCTCTTATAAAAACTTAGATAAAATCCTCCTTTATAGATCGGAATAGTAACATTTTCAAAAAATCCTAATTCCAAAATGAGATAAATTTCCAGCTGCTTCAAAAACACCAAATTTAAAATCTGATTCAAAGCCATTAGAAGTTTGAGAAATAACATCACTTTTTGAATATACGAAATAGTTCCTTTAATCGTGCTTAATTGGCCACAGTTTTCGACTTCTTCTATCAATTTATTGTGTTTTCTTTACTTCAATCTTAAAAAATAAAAACGGTATAAAAATTATCGATTAATCTAACATTATCAGTTCCAAGATATGCTTGACCATCTTGTTTTGTTAAAGTTCCAGAAATATAAAACTGGAAGTTAGACGAGCAAAAGTTATCTCCAAAATCAATATTAAACTCAGTTTCTTTTATTCGGTTCATTCAAATGTTGTTTACTAATTGGATAGAAATTTTTAAAACTCCGCCCTTTCAATATCACTAGCATATTTTCTGTAGTTCCGCCATTTAATAAGAGAAAATTTAGAAATTTTAAACATCATGTATAAGAAAGATTATCATTTTTTCATCGATCTAATGTACGTTTTTATAAGAAAAGATATAAATTTTAGTTAAAATAATTAAAAAGATTAGAGTCATTTTTAATGATCTACTTCGTTCATATTCGGGGATTCTCTTCCTTAAATTTTGCGATCTCGGTCACATATTTCAATAAAATTTGCACAGGATAGTAACCGCTATCTATAATATTGTCCCAATCAACTGTATCTTTATTTTCATCCAAAAATTTTATACTCAAGTGTTGATAGAGACAAAGAACAGACATATGATCCTTTAATTGATAATGTATATTTTTCTTGAATGAACTCTGGGGACAGATTTTGATATTTAGCAATGTTATACCAATTCAATTTGTTTACGTATAATCTCATCATATCTTCGGATAATTCATATTTTTGAGAAATATCATCCCAATGTTCTTTTTTCAAATCTCTTTCGTGTTGCATTATAAAAAAGATCGAAAGCACTGTAATGTCCCGCCATCTCTATTTATTAAGAAAAAAATTTCAAGTTTTTATTAAATTGGCTTGTTTAGTGTTACATTCAGCACATTTTCCAGAAACTCTTTTAACTCCATTGATATTTGCATAGTATTTTATATCATTTGTTGCAGTTTTTGCCTTACACGTCACACAATATATGAGCGCCATTTATTTAGGGGAAAATTTATCGTGCATAAAAAACCCTGCGAGAATACCTATTTCAGTAAGATCTTCCTCGAACTTATTAAGTTTTTCTTCTAATTTTTGAAATTTGACAGCATAAGAATCATTGTATTCAACAAATTTATGACCAATATTCTCAAAAGTTTTCGTAGCATCTACACTAAACTTATCAAAAGACTCTTTAAATCTAGTAAGTTTTTCATTAATTTCACCAACATCGTCTACTGATCTTTTACTTCTTTTCATCAAGTTTTTCATAGACTTCTGTTGTAAAATCTTTAACATGCTGTTTATGATTCTCGTAATTTTTGTTTTAGTTCATTAAACATTTTAATATGATCTTCTAATTGAATCATTACAACAACATCAAATGAATTAATTCCTTTACTAACACTGCTAATTCTTTTTCCTTTAAAATCTAAGGCATTTTTAACATTCGGGATCATGTAAATCAAAAATATCGATGTTTTCTGATAATTTTAGAGGTTTTAAAATTTGTTCTTTAACAACAACATCATGTTTGTCAATACCAGGTCGAACACCGACAATTCTTTTTTTTATTAGCCAAAACTAACATAATTCTTTTTCAACTTTGATCGCTTCAGTAATTTTATCAGCTTTTTCGATATGAGACATTTAAACTGGTAAATATTTTTTTTTGCACCATCTTCAAATTCTTTTTTCAATGTTTTTATTTTATCAGCAAACTTCACTTGAAACTCATGAAAATTTGCAAGTTTGTTATCATATTCTGCTTTAAAATCTTCAATCTCGACAGCAAACATATCTGAATCTGGAAGGTTTTGTAATAAATTTTCTAACTTGTTTTCAAACTCATTTCTCAAACTATCAAAATTAAAACTATTATTTACATTTTGAATAATTTGTGTTCCAAATACGTCAAAAAATATTTTGTGAATCCATATTTTATTAAGTAATAATTTGTTAACAACTTCTTTAAAATCTTTACCAGTACTCAGTTCATTCAAAACAAAAACACATAAATGACCACAAATTGGGGGATCTTTATAGTCTTGAATCTGAGAATCATTGTAGTAGACGCTTGATTTTTTCAAATATTTAATCAATTCTATAGGTGGTTTGTCCTCAATTCTTCCATACGAATCAAAATAACATGCATTCTTATCATTTTTTATAATAACAAATCCAATGCGTTTCCACTTCCCATAATCGAGTCTAAATTCACAATTCCACATTCAAATTTCTTAACTTTTTCAGGTAATGTATCTCTCATGAAGATTCCTCTAAAATGTTTAATATTTTTGCAGATTTCTTCCAATTCCCCGAATGTTAAAGGTTTAAATTTTTTTTTCAATGTTTGATTTCACGTAATTCAAAGTTTTTTCATCTAATCCAGATCCTGTAACATCTTCCAAAACTCTTTATCTAACCAATTTAAAATGTTTCGAAACAATAGGAATCACATCCTTTTTAAACGATTGGAGCAGCTTTAACGAACATAAGGAACAACATTTTTAACAACTGGTATATTTTCTCCAAAATCTAATAAAATCTTTCAAAAGTCCACCATTTTTAAGTTCTTTCAACTGATTATAAGAAAAATTCTATTCTGGTTCCTTTATTGTTTTTCTTATGTTTTTCGAGTTTATTGTATTGTCTATTTGTTAAAAAATATCTTATCTTCGCCATTTTTTAGTTGATCTATTTTAAATTGGAATACTTAACGGGTATTTTCTTCTTAAAAGCGGATTTTATTTTTTCTTTCTGATTTTTGCTGAAGTTTACGTTCACCTCCATTTATATAGTTAAAATTTCAAGTTCTCTTCGATTCCCATTCCTAGTTTTCTCTTCAAAAACATTGCTCCAGCTGTTGGGAAGCGCAACAAATCTTTCACCTAAACTAGCATCTTTTGATAAAAATCTATCCATTGCTTTATCTTGCAAAACTTTATCTGCTATATGTCTGGAATTTTGTGTCTCTATGTTTTGCATAAAAAATATCGTGTTCCATAGCAGCTTGATCTTAATTTATTTATACCAGGGATCTCCTCTTTTTAGTCTTTTTTCGAGTTTTGTGCCAGGCCCCAGATACTGATAAGTTGGTACGTGTAATTCAAAAGGTAAATTGTTGATAAAATCATTCAAAAGTCCCGCTACCTTCAATCATAGATGAAACTTATTGCCGGCAAAACTCGTTTTAAATATTTAATTCCATCAGGTTTTTTCAATCATTTCATCAAGTTTGTTCGAAATAAAATCCTTAATCGCTTTCGTTTTCATTCAAAAAAATTGTTATTTCCAGCCTTCTCTTGAGCATAAATATAATTAAATAATTCCATCGAGTTTTGTCAAATCGTCGATATATCTGTACTCAATCTTATTATCATTGTATTTTCTTACACCTGATCCTTCGATTCGTTTTTCCCAAATTGGTTTTAATTAATTTAATATATTTTTTACCTCTACTTGACTTAGGCTTCTTAGTAGATGGATCATTATTTTTGTAAATTGAGTCAGATTCCCATAAAATTTCTGTATACTTTTTCAAATCTTCTTCAGAATATAAATTATCTTTTGGAGCGTCATAGTCTGTTAATAATCTCCATAAACCTTGAGTTCCTTCATATGTTTTTTCATTAATAATGATATCATTATGTTCAAAATTCACGGGCAAATTTCCAATCATAAAACTTTTCTTTTTTTTATCCCAATACAAACCAAATTTATCATCTTTTACTCTAGGAAGGAATTTTTTACCAATTTCACCAATTATTATATCCGTTGTTCCAGGACTTATTGGTTCAACTATGGTAGAGTCTTCAATGATTCGAGGTCTAAATGGTGTTGAAGATGGTAAATTTTGGCAATTCAAACTCTTCAGATTCTGGAATTGAAATATCGGCAAATTGTCGTACAACTGGAACCAAATTCATCAAATTTTGATTATCACTTAAAACATTTTCAATTTTGCCCTCAACGTTTTTTATTGCAGAAGTTACAGGTTGATTGATTTTTTGAATAAATTCTTGTTCTTTTTCATCAATTCGAATCTGTTCTTTAAATTCTTTGATTAATTTCTTTTCGATTTGATCAAGTTTTTTCGCTTCTTCAGAAGTTACGTTCACCATTTAATTAGAAAAATTTTGAAACGTGAACGTGGAACGTATAACGTGAACGTGGAACGTAAAAAACGTGAACACGAAAACGTGAAACACGAACGTGAAACACGAACGTGAAACACGAACGTGAAACGTAAACACACGAACGTAAAACATGAACGTGAAACGTAAACACGAACGTGAAACATGAACGTGAACGTGGAACGTGAACAGATTTACCGTTTTTCTGTTATTTTCATAATGTAAATAAAAAGTAAAGATAATGTAAAAATAATTGTAACAAATATTTTATCAAGTAGATTTTGTCAGACCACTGAGCAGCATTTATGTTAGAAAATTTATTCAAATATTTTCCATTCTTAGGCTTCAAAGTTAGATTAATTGTTAAAAAACCGTAGTCTTCTTTCCAAATTTTTATCACACAACTCAATAAAGTGGTTTAAAACTCATATCAGATCCCACATAATTGTTGTAAATCTTTCTCGAATAGTGATCGTCTTGCTTAAAAACACACAACATATTCAAATTATTTCTAATAACTTGTTTATTAACCTTTGAAAAGCATTGGGAAAGATAGATACAAGATATGTTTTTGTGACGAGACATTACGAAATATTCCTTAATAACGTCCTGATTTTCTAAAATACAATCATCGAAAACGATTAAAGAATTTGGTTTACATTCGCTTAAGTGAACTATGTCCTCGGAAGCATTATAAAAATGTGATATTTTTTTGTTTAAGTTTTTCTCAATATTTTCAAATCTTTCTTGTAATTTTTTATAGGCGTCTTGTTCTAAAGATTTACTAAAAACATACAAATTGGAATAAGGAATCAACCTATTGTAGATAAAATTCAATAATAAAAGTTGTTTTTTCCACATCCACTTGAACCAACAATTAACAATCTGATTGGTTGATCTTTCTTACTTTCTTCAAACGTTTGAAGTTTTTATCTGATCTTTTTGCTTTAAAAATTTCTCCATTTAAATAGCGAAAATGAAGCTGTTCAAGTTGACTTCAGAAAGCTCTCAATTATTTTTAAACTTGGAACATCCTATTCATTTAGAGGAAGAATCAAATTATTTTATCGGTTTAAGCGGTTTTTATTCTGACAATTTTGTAATAAAACATTAGTGAAAGTTCTCCTTATTGTATAGGATTTAGTGAGAAGAACATAACAAAATATTATGGTTTAAACAAAGGATATTATACTTTCGATCAAATAAAAAATTCCCTTAAAAATTATCTGAAAACATTCAAACAATCAGATAAATCTTTAAACTTTGACGAAAACAAGTTTGAAATGCAAAAAAATTATCTCTCTAATAAAAATTCAAATAAAATCACCAGTAAGAATAATGTTTTCAGCAATTATTGTAGATTTATTAGGGTTTGTTCAAGAAACTATTGAGCCAAATCAGGTATATTTAGGAAATAAAACGCCAAAATTTAGACCGTTTGATGTAATTGAAGTACATTGTAATCTCGTTGAACCTAGTTTTGAAAATCATACCGAACATTTACACAAAGAATCTGAAATTTTGTACACTTTTTTCCCAAATGTTGCTTATGGATCAAAAATCAGTGAAAAACCGAATGAAATCGATTATATTCCAATTAGAAAAAATATTAAAAGAATTCAAAAAATCGTTCTAACTATACAAGACTCTGAGGGAAATTTATTAAATAATGAGAGTAAAACAACAATATATTTAAGATTGTCGAAAGAATGATGAATCAAGGGGGGAACGAATCGTTCTTACCTTCAAACTTTAAAAAAAACACTGTTTTTAATCAATGAATCTGGACTTTACACTCAAAATAAAAATTACTAGTTAAATTTCTTTTCTATCTAAATGGTGACAGTTGTAGATCTAATAAATAATCAACTCAAATTCAATAATACAGAAATTTTTACGATTGTTGACGAAAATAAACGAAATTTGGTTCAAAGCAAAAGATGTTGCAGAAATTTTTAGAATATGAAAACACGAGGCAAGCTATCATAAATAATGTCGATAATGACGATAAAACAACTTTTGAATGTATAAATTACAGTAGTCTATCCCATAGACCCCGAGAAAATATTCAAAAACATACTATTTTCGTTAATGAATCTGGTTTATATTCTTTAATTTTGAGATCTAATAAGCCAGAATCGAAATTGTTTAAAAAGTGGGTTACAAAAGAAGTTTTGCCAAGTATTCGTAAATTTGGTGAGTACAAACTTGAAAACAAGATTAAATATTTAGAGGACGAAGTTAAACACTTGCAAATTAAAGATGAAATCAAAACGGAAATAATCGCAAAACAAAGTGTAAAAATTGACTTAATGAAACCAGACCTTGTTTGTAAAGATTTTGCTAAGAAAAAACACCATGTTTTTGTATTAATTAAGAAGAATCACATGTGGGAATATCCTTATTACGTTATCAGAGCTCAAAAGAGAGAAATACCGAAAAGATTGAAAGAACTTGAAATTGATTACCCAGAAATGGAAATTTTATTAAGACATGGAGATCCAAATAGTATAAATCTCTACAACCAAATGAAAGAATCTTTGAATATTTTATACAACGGAAATCATTTTACTACAAATATGGCAGAATCTCGACTGATTTATAGAATATCTAAATTACACGATGAAAATGTTTCTAAATTTTACTAAAAACTCTCGATTTATTATATTTTGTTTGTAAATGTTTAGCATAACTAGGTAACCATTGTAGAATTTTTTTTTCATATTCACAAGGCATTTCGTTTTTATAACTTTCGCTGAAAATTTTTTTAGCACAATCTTTGCAAAAAGCATCTTTTCTATCTTTACTATACTGCCAGTTATTAAATTCAGAAATATTTTTTAATTTCTTTACAAAAGTAACACTTTTTTTCTTCTAAAGTTAATTTGTCCATTTTATCATATAATTCCTTACAATAACAGTCTTTTCTATTCTTTTCCTTATAAAATTCTTGACACTTTGTACATTTCTTTTGAGACTCCATTTATATAGAACAAATTATTACACGATGAAAATGTTAAACTCTCGAATTATGATATTTTGTCTGTAAATGTTTTTTGAAGATCCACACTCGCAAAGAGTCGGTTTCTTTTGACTTTTTCGTTGAATTATTATAGCACAATCTTTACAATGCGTATGTTTTTTATCTCTACTATAATGCCAATCGTAAAATTTGGAAATATCCTTAATTTCTTTACAAACGCAACATTTTTTCTCTTCTAATGTTAATTTTTCTATTTTATCGTATAATTCTCTCTCATATTTACTACGACAAACTTTACACATAGACTCTATTCCTCCTTTTTTAGTCTTATTTTTATGAAATTCTTCAAAATATTTATATTCTTGACAAATTGTACACTTCTTTTGAGCCTCCATTTATATAGAAAAAATTACAGCTTTGACTTTCTCAATTCATATTCATAAAAACTTTCCGGTTATTTCTTCATTATTTAAATCTTTTATACTATAAGTTACAGGATCTGTGTTATTAATTTGATAAATCACAAAGATTTTCTCTTGACCAATTGATCTTATATTTGTTCGAAAATGTTGTTTTTTTTACTAACAATTCTTACATGATCATTGACTTTAAATTTAGTTTTTGTGTGAATTTCTGGTGGAATATACTTGAAAACGGTCTCTAATAACTCCTTTTATGCAGCCTTATCAACGTCTTTGGGCTTCATTTTGATCGTGCTGTGAACTGTATCGTTATAATTGTTTACGATTTTTTGAAGAATATCGATCCATTTAAAGTTTTTATTAATCTCAAAAAATTACTTTCATTCTCTCATTTTGAGTTCTGTTATATCTCTCTACAATACTTGATTTCTCTTCATTTTCAGTATGATAAATCTTAATGTTGTATTTTTCTCAAAACATCGTTAAATTCTTTATTTTTAAACTCTAAACCCTTATCTGTATGAAGTAGGTTAGGAGGTTTGTGATTGATCCTTATGGCATCTTTTACTATATCTTCGACAGCTTTTGAAACATCCTTGCCGTTTTTTCTTTTGTTAGCTCTTGACCAAGCATATTTTGAGAAAGTATCAATAACATTTAACATATACTTAAATCCATCATTTTGATCTGAATAGTTAGACATTATAACTAAATCTGCTGCCCATAAATCGTCAATTCCTAAAGTTATAATTTTTCTCTTTTTAAACTTTTTTCGTACTGGTGCATGAATTTCTCTAGCTTCAATCTCGATTTCTTCCTTATTCTTAGATACTTTCTTTACTTGTTTTTCATAAGGATTCTTTATAAATTTACTCTTATTTGTCTTACATTTTGAACATTTTGCTGCAATTCTATACAATCCGTTTTGAGTTTGAACAATCTTAGAATCTATATTTTTCGTTTTCTTTTTACACTTGTGACAGTGAATTAAATCATCTTCCATTTACATATCAAAGTTTCCAAGTTTGTTTAACTCTTCTAAAATATCTGTTTTAATTTCGCCTTTATATCCATACGGTACTGTATCGATCTTATTTTCTAGGACAATTCTCTTATCATCTTTAGCGTTCAGTGCTAACTTGTTTATAGTAACGGTGTACAACTCATGTTTATAGCTTTTGATTACTGTCATCTCCCTAAATTCTTCTTTATCTTCGAACAAACATCTCTTCAAGTTTTCGATATTTATTGTTTTATTTACAAACGCTTCTCTTAATTCCTTTACACCTAACTGGGTTTTTATCTAGATATTTGTACGAGTACATCTTAGACCTTAAACCACAAAATTCTTCTAAAACTTTGCTATTTAACTCATCTTTGAATTTCCCTATTACCTTCTTATTTTTAGTAGTGAAACATTCGTGATCTTTTGGATAATCACTTGTATCAAAGTCATCTATATTTTCTTTAATAATTTTAAAAGGATCTCGTTTCAATTCTAGGAAATAACTGTCTGTATCCATGTAACACAGATTCAAATCTGGATCAAACTTCTTTAATTTGTTGTAATAAAACTCGTACATTAGCAATTTTGAGAGGTCGAGAACTGAAAATCCTATGTAAATCGGTTTTGTTAAATTTAACCTTTTGTTTGTACATGTGACTCGCTATACAGTTGTCGTCAAAGATGTTAAAGCATTTGAAATTTGTTTTCTTAGCTTGTTTCATTGAAAATTCTTCATTTCCAAGCTTAATATCACATCTGTTTCTCACATTTTCCATAGATTTTTCCAAAAACTGAGTTGTTCATCAGCTTATAAAAGTCCTTTTCAAAGTCGCTTGTAGCTTTGGTTTCTCATGTTTGTGTTAAAATCAATGTATTCTTTCATAAAAGGCTTCTGATCGAATGCGATAACTCTATTCACATGTTTTAACACCATTCCTTGTTCCAGATAGAATTTCAAAATTTCTCGAATGAACAACGTATTCAGTTTTATCCAGTAGAGTTGTGCAAAGTTTGTTTTTAAAATGTTCTGGAGCAAGAGGTAAATCCTTGTGATGTTCGTGTAAATTTTGTTGGATATCCAAGATCGACTTCGAGAATATAGCCATAATCTTCGTCGCCAGTGAGTTCTAAAATTGTTTCTTGCCACTCTTCTTTTGTATACGTTTTAGGATCCATCCACTTGATATCACCGTATGGTAAACTTTGCATGAGGCCATACCCATAAAGGTTATTAGCATCGAGATAGAGTAAATAGTTTTCGGGCTTTGTCTTATCAAAATCGTTTAAATATTTGTTATTTGCTTTCACATATCGTTTAATACATTGAGAAATGCCTCCGCGAATACCTTTTTCGATCATTAAATACATATCGTAATCGTGTATCAGTTGAAGCTCGATTTTAGTTAATTTTTAACATAGCATCCCATGCTTGGGAGCTGTTAGATAGTGTGCTGGATCAAGCTTATAGCAATTCAAACAAATATTCCTAAAATTTTCAAAGATATCAGCGAGCAATAGAACATCTTGAATGTTATAGAGATCAGAGTAATTTCCTAGATTTTTCTCTTTTAATTTGTTCCAAACATTTAAGTAGTGTTGAAAATCTTTCTCAGATATGCTCTCGTCTGTCAAAAGTGAATAGAAATCTTGAATTCTCAATTCTTCTGTGTAATCAAGTTTTTCAATACTGTCGATAAATTCATAGGGAAATATGCCTTTTCCAGATAGAATTTTAAAGATTTCTTCTTCGTCATTTGGCTGTCTTTTTAGAATTTCATTCAATATTCTTCCATCCTGTATAAAATGATTTGTATGTTTGAAGTCTTCTTTCTTTAGATTTTTCGCTAATTTTTCAATAGACGAGGCCATGAATCTAAATGTGTCCACGAAAGAGAATTTTATGAACTTTCTAGGTTTGTCACCATCAAACTCATACCCGTATCCAGAATTTACAGAATAATTTATATATCGTTCATCGGTGTTTGCAATCAAATCAACATTACCGTACTGTTTTTGCCAATTCTTTTATGTACAAATGAGTATCGTAATTTGACATATTATGACAGAAAACTGGAATTATTTTGTGGAAATTTCAAATTCAGATTACAACATGAATGAGCTGCGCCTCGAAACTTTCCAGTCAAATGACAATGATCTCTTACTTTATTATAACTCTTATCTTTCCAACTATCAGGAGTAAAACCATACTGAATTGACTCAACATCATAAGCAGACCATTCGCAAATATGACAAACGTTTGCATTTTGGTATGAAATTTCTTCTTCTTCAGTCAATTTCATAGGTTTTTTTGTTCTTAGAATTATATTTTGTAGCTATGTATTTCGATAATTTATTGAGTTCTTCAAACAATTTTGCAGGAACATTTGGCAAATCTTCTTCATTTTTTTGCTCGATAACATATCGGCTTGTACATACGATTGGTCACATTCGACACTAAATATAGAGTAAAACCATAAGGAATGTGCTTCTGAATCTTGGTTGTAGTCGATCTTTGTGGATTGTTCTTGCATGTCGGAATTTTTTCTAATATGCTCTCAAAATCCATATAAATAACGTAAGGATGGCTAAACTTCTTTTGATAATTAGTAAATGATGTTGTTTGACCTGGAAATGGCATAATTGGTTTACAAACTTCATGTTGCTTGCAAACTTCTAAATGATCTGTTTAAATCTCCAGATTTGTAGAAATGGCTTAAACATCTTCTACAAAGAAATTTCCTTTCTTTATGTTTAGATAACTGTGAACTCACTAATCTATTAGATCGGTTATCAAAACATAATGAGATTTATCTTCTTGTTTTTACATACAATAAATCAACTTCTAACTCGGCGTCATACATTTCTGAAATTTGCAACGGAACAATGTTAAATTTCTCATCATAACTGTAGATATTTATTGACATTTTCGGATACTTATACTTGGAATTGTAACTTCGTTTTTCAAATAATTGTATATCTTTTAAAGACATTGGATACTCAAAGCCCGAAAATATCTCGTCATTTACAAATTTCTCGTATTGCTTTGCTCTATCAGCATTCTTTTCAGGTTTTCCAATAGCACATCGGATAGAATAAACAAAACAGAAATCATCTTTTTTTTTTATATTTACACAAGCTTTCTTTACCTTGATCTCTTGTGGTAAATCGATATATGATCCTGCGTTCATAAATTCGTGTTTATTAAGGCTCAAAACTAATTGTTTACAACTTTTGAATGTCCATCCAGAACCTCTATTTGGATGATTTGTCTGTTCTCGATGTGTTAATTTATTAAATTGCTTAGTAATAAAGTCGTTTTACGTCAAATATTTCGTCTGATTTTATAGTAAAATACATTGGGCAAGTTTGTGGTTCACCGTTTACTAAAGTTCGTTCATACTCACATTCCAAAGAGAGATATCCTTTCATATTTTTAACATTCTCTTGAAATTTTTCTATTAAACTCTTAATTTCTGGCCTCATAATTGATAGATATTTGTAAATTGACATGGAATTATCGTTTAAATTTGTTAAAATGTATTGCTTGAAAAGACCGTGTATTGAGGATAAAACTTCAACATCTATGATATTTTCAGGTTTTTCGTTAAGAGTTTTGTCAATTTCTTCGATCATTTCAGACTTAGTTTTATCGTTTGTTTCAATGGACAATTTTTCAGCGATTGATTGAATTTTTTCATCATTAAATAGATTGAGATCTTTTTTATCTTCCTTAAAGTTTTTCTTTAATTTCACGCAATTTTTTCTATATTGTACATCTTTTCATGATCGACAATTTGATTTTCTTTAGCCCAAGTCCTCAAATAATTCAATTCTTTCTCATAAATGCCTTTGTTTTTTAGATGAATTTTAGAATTATAATGTCTATCATAATGGTGTTCAAAAATGTCTTTTTTGCAGTATGGACATGACACCTTTTTCCTCTCCATTTAAATAGGGAAAATTTGAGTGAGTCAAGTTTCACTATTTAGTAAAATATCTTTTTATTAAGGAAAATTTATCAACTTTTAAGCTTAAAGTTGGCAATAATTTGAGATAATTCAGTAGATTTTCAGGATTTTTCAAAAAAAAACTCTAATACTAGTGTGTAGGGACCTTAAAAAACCTTGATTATCTACTGAATTATCTAAAAATTATTGCCAACTTTAAGCTTAAAAGTTTATAACTTTTCCTTAATAAAAAGATATTTTACTAAATAGTGAAACTTGACACACTCAAATTTTTTCCTATGTAAATGGAGCTACTAAAGGAATTAAATGAAGTTGGTGAGCTAAGATTTAAAGAATATAAGAAGTTGAATGAATTAGAAGAAAATAAGAAATACAAAATTTTGAATCTGGAGGAAAATGAAAGATAAATTCGGGTTTACAATAATTGCCGAGTTGGAAGATTATAAAGTACACTTACCGAACAGATTTTTGACTGTTTTGGATGAAAAAAAGATTAAAGAATTGAATAAACATGATAAATTACACTTGGTTGTTACTGGAAAGAAGACTATTAAAGATAAAGACTGTTTTACTATCAATTTTGTAGAGTAGAAGATTTTTCGTCGTAGCAGATATTTCAAATAGATTGATTTGACAGCTCAAGAAAGTAGAAGCAAACAGCTATAGATTCGGTAATTTTTCATTCGTGAGTTACAGATTCGTTTATTGTCCTTTAAACAGTATTTTTCATTGATTTACCGTCTGTCCCAAAAGTGAGCTAGAAACCCCATATTCATATCTACTTATATATATATATATATATATATATATTATATATATATATATATATATATATATATATAATATATATATGTTAAGTACTATTACTTAAAAGTATTTGTACAGACTTTAAATGAACCAATAAATAACAAACCAATACATAGGCTCATAGATTCTCATACTCAAATATTCACTACCCTTATGTTACAGTGAAAAAATAAGAAAACTGTTCCATAAAAGGAAAAACTTCGTTTATGCATGGTCTTGTACATGGGCTGTTTTATGTTTTCTCCCCACAGAACTCAGTTAATGGCTCAATAATAATGTTTACGTGCCTGAGTTGCGACTTAACTTGTTTTTTTAATGTTGTCCTAAAAACTTCATTAAAAACTGCCATTGTAAATAATGTTGGAGATTACTAATACTTTTCTTGTGTCAGTGATTTATTTTTTTTAACTGAACTTTAAGATGTGCACGTCATAAAAAATAATACACGGTAGGATTACAAAACACCCCAAGTCGCGTAACGCCTTTGCTGAAACTTCATGTAAAATTCCAAGTTCAGTAGATTATTTTAAAATTAAACTAAATATGTGTTTCTATAGCACGTGTTTAAAATGTTTGTGAATAATTGTACTCAGTTTGCTTACAAATTATTTATACACTGAATAGATTGTTACCATTACGGTTACCCATAAGACTAATGTACTTAGGACTTAATGTACACAGGAGTACTGATCACTTGGTTGGAGGGGATGACTCAAGACGAGTAAACGCGTGTACGTGTCGGCTCCAATTTGTTTAGCAGTTTTTAGTTAATTTGAGAGTGATCAGTGGTTTACTGTGATACTATCGACTTTGTTTTCTGTAGAGAACAGTGCTGCGCTGTTAGAACGATATCTCCTGATTATATTGGAACATAAATTAGAAACAAAGTTTCATGTACCGGTCGCCGCCATTCCTGCGTTCCGGTTCTAAGAGCGACCCAGTCCCGCTGTCCACTGATAACAGGAACAAAGTCCAGCGCTCCTTATCTGTACCGTCCGGCCCCAGCTCGACATCGACGATGCCAAACTGATAAGAGCTTTGATCCTGTTTTTGTTGAGAGTTGCGTCAACAAATACTTATCCGGTGAAGAGGTATTTAATCACTTAGTTGCGAAGCTGTCTGAAGTGATGAAGACAGTTGTCGAGGCGGCGGTGCATGCTGCTCTCTCAGCTGTAAACCAGGAAATTAAGCAGCTGCGTGACGAGGTGACTACTCTAAGGGAGGAGTTGGCTGATAGAACGGACGAGCTGGAGCAATACCAGCGAAGAAACAATATTAGAATTTTTGGCGTCAAGGAGGCGGAGGATGAGAGCACCGACAGCGAGGTGGTAAAGCTCTGCCGAGAAAACCTGGGCATCGAGCTGCCAGCAGAAGCCATATGTCGCTCCCATCGTGTCGGTAAGCAGCTGGAACCAGCAGCGGATGGACGAATACGACATCGGCCCATCATTGTCCGTTTCATCAGCTACAGATACCGGCGGTTGGTGTATGACGCAAAAAAGAAGTTGAAGAGCACAGGAGTCACCATTCGTGAGGACTTAACATCTCGTCATCTGGAGCTGTACCGGAGGGCTGTGGCGCTGTATGGTGTTAGAAACACTTGGACTAGAGATGGCAGAGTGTTGTGGGTCGACGGAACTGGGGGGAGAGGTTCGGCGACTCGGCTGTCGGATCTACCGGCAACAAATCTGCGCACCTCCAATAGCTAGTAAGTTTTAACATATACAGTACATAATGTAGTCTGTATGTGTATATGTATGTGTGTATATATATGTATGTATAAATCCATATGTTTAGTTTATTTATTACATGTATAATGTATATATTTATTTTTTCATTTAATAATTAAGGGTATTATTAATTTATATAATAAAATATTAACTCCTTATTTAATCAGTTTTTTTTGTTTTATATTAATTGCATGTATATATTTTTTTTTTTATTTAAAAATTAAGGGTATTATTAATTTATATAATAAAGTATTAACTCCTTATTTAATCAGTTTATTTTGTTTTATATTAAATATTGTTTATTTTGTTGTTTCTGGTTATATGTTGTAAAACTGAATATTTCATCAAATTTTATTTTTTATTTAATACTATTATAGTTCATATTGGCTATTTATTTCCTTCTCAGAACATTTGCTTTTAATTTTATCATTGAAAGACATCTTAAATTGATACTATTAACATTGTATTCATTAACTTTAAGGAGTCGAAATTGTCATGGCATGTGTTTGGTTAATGTATTAGGCCTATTGCGTAGAATTAGAGTATTGTATGTGTGTGTGCGTGTGTGTGTGTCAGTCAGTGTCGCGGCCGCGGTCCGGAGCGGGCATGTCACGGCGCCGTTGATTGTGGACCCGGGATAGTGGGTCCACACAGTCCTCGCCACGCCGGTCGCCTCCCCGCCTTCACCAACTCCTCCTCGCCACCCTCCACAGCTGATGTCCTCTCTCTTTCCTTATCTCCCTATCCTAGACATTTGAAAGCCGCTCATATCAATGCGCAATCGCTGAGGGGGCATGTTTATGAGCTTAGAGAAATTTTTGGCCTTCAACAGTTTGATTTAATTGGAATTTCAGAATCCTGGCTTAAGCCGAGTATTCAGACAAGCGAAGTTTTCCTTCCTGGTTATGTTTTGCAACGGAACGATAGAACAGGAAAAAATGGCGGAGGTGTTGCAGTGTATATTAGGGAGGGCTTAAATTTTAAACCGCTTCTTTTTTCACCTTCTGAGTACTTGGCTGGGCCAGAATTTATGTTTATTGAAATTGGTTTGTCTGGTTCAGATGTACTACTACTGGGAGTGTGTTATCGCCCACCCAGAGATGGACATATGACAGATTTTGAAAATGCTCTCTTGCACCACATGCACAGATATAGTCGTATATTGATCATGGGCGATTTCAACACTGATTTGATGAAAAATAATCAACACTATAACTACAGACAGCTGACTTCCATGTTTGACTCGTGTAATCTTACAATACTGCCACTGGAGCCAACTCATCACACTGCCGAGTCTGACACACTTCTTGACCTCATGGTGGTTTCGGAACCACAAGATATCGTCCTTCATGCGCAGCTTCCAGTCCCTGCCATATCAAAACATGACCTAATCTATTGTGTTTATTCAGTAAATATACCTAAGATTAAAACTAGGTTTATCAAGTATAAAGACTTTAAAAACATGAATGAGGCTGAATTTATGTCCGATATTTTATTGCTCCCATGGCATAACCTAGAGAATCTTGACTCTGTTGATGACATGGTGGATGGTTTTTAATAAACAAATTTTATCTGTTTATGATAAACATGCTCCTTATGTGACAAAACGAATAAATAAGAGGCACCCAGTGCCATGGATGAGAAAGGATATTCTTAGCCTGATGGCCCATCGCGATAGCTTATATCGAAGAGCGAGGCGCTCTAATGACCAGATACTTATGGATCAGTACCGTTTAATTCGAAACAGGGTTAAACAACTTCTGCGTAATTCCAGGCTGAGATATACTCGAGGTCTTTTTGAGAATAGGAAACAGTCGTCAAGCGACTTATGGCGTAAGGTTAAAAGCCTTGAAATAGGAAAACAACGTATTTCACAGCCAGTTCTTATACCTCTGAATGAGTTGAACCAATTTTTTACATCTTGTAGTCAAAGTTTCAGTCAGGAAAAAGTGGAGGACTACTAAAAACATCTTCAAAACCTACCTCGCCGTAGTTGTGGTTATCCTGAGTTCACTTTTAAACCTGCGATACAAGGTGACGTGTTGAAAGCTATACGCCGTATTCGCAGTAATGCTGTTGGGTACGATGGCATCCCAATACGCCTCATAAAGAATATTCTATTTGCTGTCCTTCCAATAGTCACATTTATTTTCAACACGTCTCTTAGGAGTGGTATTTTCCCATCACAATGGAAGTCTGCTTTTGTCCGTCCTCTTAATAAGATTTCAGCACCAGCGTCATGTTCAGATTATAGGCCGATAAATATTCTTCCTGCATTATCTAAAGGCCTAGAGAGAATTGTGCACTGCCAATTCACTGAATATCTATCTTACAACAACATATTTAGTGACTATCAATCTGGTTTTCGGACCAACCACAGTACAGAAACTGCACTTTTAAAAGTGACGGATGACATTAGGCTTGCTATGGATCACAGACAGGGCACAATTCTCACTCTTTTCGATTTCTCAAAAGCTTTCGACAGCGTAAAACCATAAAGTATTGCTAGCTAAACTAAGGCTAATAGGGTTTTCTAGTCATGTATTAACTTGGGTGAGATCTTATCTGTCAGGGAGACGGCAGTGTGTAAAAGTGGATGACATGACTTCGGACTGGGAAATTGTTACTTGTGGGGTGCCACAGGGATCGATTCTTGGTCCTTTATTATTTGTACTGTACGTGAACGACATTCATTCTGTACTTAAACATAGCTCATATCACATGTATGCTGATGACCTGCAAATCTATTCACACTTTAAAATTGACTCCATTAATGAATGTATCACCAAAATCAACAGTGACATTACAAATATCGTTATGTGGTCCAAAAATCATGGCGTGAGACTAAATCATGCAAAAACGAAACCAATCATTATTTGTCACTCTCGTTTACGAAACTCAATAAACTTCAATACTATTGAAACGTTAACTGTAAATGGTAACACCCTGCCATACTACGACAAGGTGAAGGATCTTGGTTTGACTATAAACTCGACTTTGACTTGGACTGACGCTGTTGCGGAGATTTGTAAACGGGTTTTCGCATCTATTCACTCACTGAAACGTTTACAACGATTTTTACCAGAACATATCAAGCTGCTCTTGACTAAATCACTCGTACTTCCACATTTCAATTACTGTAACTCCGTGATCAATGATATGATCATAGTGCTGAGTGAGAAGCTGCAAAGAACTCAAAACTACTGTATACGTTACGTTTACGATGTGAGACGGGAGCAGCACATCACACCGTACTATATTCAGTCAAATATTCTAAAATTAAAAGATCAAAGATCCATCAAAATTTTAAAACTAGTTCATTCAATGTTGAAATTTGGTTTTCCAAGATATTTTTCTGAATATTTTAAATATGTGTCTCATGTAGGTGTAAGAAGCACTCGCTCTGGCTCATACATTTTGAGAATGCCTCAGCATAGGACTGCAGTGTTTGATAAGTCATTCCATGTAATGGCTTGTAGGTTGTGGAATGCCCTTCCCCAAACAATTACTTCCATCGATAGCAGTTCCCGGTTTGTGGCGAAACTGAAAGATATGTATCTTGAACGGTTAGCCGGGGCAGTTTCGGTCTGAGATGCTGTGGGCGTGACACTGGCAGAGGGATGAATGTGAGATTGTGTGTGAAAAAGTTCATTTAGCAATAAATACTTTAATTTATTTGTATATTAAAAATATAAATTTATATTATGTTTTAAGAATAGTAGAGATGGTTAATTTATTAATGTGTTAAATTTTAATTATTACACGTTAAAGTATTACATTAATTTCACTACTTTGTGTAAATGTAATTATTTATTTATTTTATTATCTTTATTATGTTTTGTTTTATTCTTAGGTAATATTTATTATTAATGTTTTAAATTTTACATTGCAACAGGTTAAGTGTAAGAAAGGGCCATGCGGCCCTAACTTTGCCTGTAAAAAAAAGTAAAGAATAAAGAATTTTTAATGTAAATCTGTTCCCAACCGTCAGTCTAATCACCAACGTCGACCTCGGTTTTCCCTATATATAAATGAAGCTCCATGCAAAATGTCAAGGATCAGCTGTTTGTGCCAACAGATACATAGCTTCGGCTTCGATCAGCTAATTACTTTGTGTTTCTATAAAATATATTCAGTTATTATTAAAAAAATGTATTTTAAATTAAATAGAAGATATAAAATATGGTATATACAGACAGACCGATGAACTGAAAGACAGAATTTAATTTTTTCACTTTGCTAACGTTCAGCTAATAACTAAAAGGAGTGAAAAGTGACGTTTCAAAAATTCCCTGATGAGAATTTAAAAATATTGTAAATGTAAGCTGAGGAAATGTATTACTCGTTTTGTGTATAGGCTTAACTTTCTAGATTTGCTATTAAGTACTCGACAAAATTCCCGTATAGACGAGTTTTAAAAAGCTAGATTTAAGTTGAAGTAATATTATAAGTGGTTCCACCTCGTAAGGAAGCAGAGAATGGTGGCTTTAGCCGGTAAGGGTCCTGCACGTCCTGAAGTATGGGATTCTGGGTGTCAATGAGGATGTGCCAACCCCTTGTGTTCAGCAACAACGCTCTATTTTGTCACGGCCAGGACTGGGGAACTCCGTCGGTGTGCCCATATGCAGCTGATAAAGCAATATCCGTGCACCTTTTAAAAAGTGTCAATATAAGTACTTAGCAAACCTGAAAAGCCTTATTATGTTTTTGCTTTTAACTAAGAGAAATGATTCCTACTATCTTCCATTACTAGTCTCAGGGATGTTTTGAGGTTTTCGAAAAGGAGATGACCCTTTATAACACCTCTAATGGGTTGATTTATTCTGCAGTTTTCTCGTTGTTATCGTGGTTACCTAAAAAATCAACTTAATAATGCTCGCTAACGATCAGCCCACGGAATTTTTCAAATATACATAATTATTGAGCTAAATTTAATCTATCTATATAAAAGTAACTTTTCTCAAAACTTAAGGCTAAGAGTCAATTAATTCTTCCTCGAGACAGATAGACAGAAATTATTTTTTTTCTAGCCCCTCTAATGGTAGGCTTTACTAACGCTAAGCCAATTAATCCTTACTTATTCCAAAAAAATAGTTTAATATCTTGACATTTTTCAAAAATTTAAGTTCTTTATTAAGTTTATTAAGTTCTTTATTAATTTAAGTTATTCGTTTTTTACTGTTATAAAAATCTGTGCTATCAAAAACCAATTCTTTAACCAATTTTTTTTAATCTTTATTCTAATTATGTGATCATTCCTTCGCAGATTTTTTTTACGCTCCATATGTCTATTCACTAAGCCGTCGTATTATTTTATAAATAAAACTACCTGTTAAGTAACTTTTATCACAATTCAATTGTTCACTTTCATCACATAGTTCACACTGATAAAAACCTTGTTTTTATAAATGAAGGGGGTAATTTTAATAAAGTAACGTATAAAAAATGTATTCTCCTCTTCAGTTACACTCTAATTATAGAAGAGTAGGCCCAGTCGTTACAGTAAAAGGCGGAAGCCACACTGATATCTTCCTCCCATTGTTACACAGTACACTCGTATGGCCGGAGAAGCCCTTCGATACGTCGAGACTGTCACGGCTGGGTCACCTTTGTCATTTCTGTCTGCCCTTTGTTCATCAGCATGCTGATGTCACGCTGTTCTGGTTGTACTGTGAAAGCCCTCCACGACAAGCTATCATTAGTTGGGTTTGTAATCAACATATTGCAGTAGAATCCTGTAAACAACCTCTTGTGTACGGACCCTTTCTTATTGCTTTTTATTCTTCATCATATCACACCATGCGTAGTTCAGAGAATGTGAAGTCGGAAGCTGAATTATTAAAACCACGGACGAAAAATACATTTGAAAACATTACAATCTCTAATTTATGAAGGACATATTTACAGCTATAACTACAATTAAATGCCATCGTTGACCAATTTGATTAGAATTGGATAGAAACGTTTCAAACTGTGACGCTATTTTATGGTATAAGAGATTTCGCAAAATAGTACACAAAGGTTAATTTAAATAAAATTATTCTAAATAAAGCTTTTACAAATTATTTTTTAATTCTATATTTTGACACGAATTACTTTTTTTTCAAATCATGAAAGTTAACTAAAGTAGTATTAGTAGGAATCATTATATAAAAAAATAAAAAAACACATTTAAAATTTAAATATTATTAATTTTACGATAAAAAATAATAATTTTATAACGTCAATTAAAGACATGTTATATATTGAAAATTAAGGCAAACAAAACACTTTTACACGATTATTTGTAAATTAGTAAAATTTCAGATAATCGTTATTTAGAAATCTTTCACATCAAAATAATGTTATAAAATGTTAAATTTGTTCAAATTGATAATCACGATGTGCATGCACTTCATGTTAAACTATAAACTTCTACTTTTCTGCTTTCATCTTCAAACTTTAGTTATCTTCTTCACATCAATTCATTTATTTCTTGATCGTTTTTTAATTTCTTAGAATCTTTCTTGGTTTTGTTTAAACATTTTTATATCAATATTTCTGTAAAATTACTAAGATTATTAAATAACAATAAGCACATATTATCCAAATCAACTTGTAATGAATCAGTATTTTAAATGTGAATAAATAACTTACTTAGATAATTCTAATTACCATTAAAAATTCTTTATTTTTTTAAATTGTTAGAGATAGTTTATCTTTATTATATCTTAGCATTAACTCTTCTGAATGTACATAACACTACAAAGATCATATTACTTCTAAAATTTAAATATATTTGTAAAATTTGTCGTTACTTTCTGTTGGATCTCTTCAGACGAATGTGGACTACAGATTCTGGGGTTTAATTCTATGACAACTTCCCATTCCAGATGTTACATTAAGAGGAATTTTAAATGGATTTCAACTCAACAATCACATTGAATTAAAATTTTCCACCATAGCTACATTATTTGCAAAAAGCTCGGATGCTCCACAGTGCTTAAGTAATCTAAAATATCATAGTGCATATGATAAGACAATGAGAACACCTATATTCACCCTGATTGCACTATATTTTGTAGTCTCTGATGTCGTAACGCTGTGTTGAGCTAAAAAAACATAAGTTATTTGAGTTTCTTCTTTAGCGACGTTCCTTGGATCTTTTCAGAGTAATATGACTCCAGATTCCTGTAGTAGATTCTGTGGTAGCATCAGATTACAGACGCTATATTAAGAGGAACTTGAAGCTAAACTCTTTCGTAGTAATCAATGTCTTATACTGAATAGCAACAATGGTCACTTAGTGAACAGTTTCTAAAATAAACAATATGAATAAATCACTCTTAACATAAATTAAAGATGTCATAAATAGAAGATACAAAAGAAATATACAAATTTTGCAAAAAGATTAGCAAAATTAAAGCTATTGTCTAATATGGATTTCATTAAGCATTATACCGTTGCGAAGGAGAAGTTTTTCAGCTATTTACACATAATAAAAATAATAATATTGAACAATCCTTCCTGGCCATGGCGGTAGCGTTGTATTCTGTAGTATGTACAATGTATAGTTATGAATGTCAATCTCTTTAATATTTTGTCTTATATATTCTGGACAACCCCTCTTGCAGGCCTTGAAAATAATGTTGTATTGTGTAGTGTGTATAGTGTACAGTGAGGAGTGTCAAGCTCGTCATACATTAGCCTTGTATACTCTTGGGAGCCCCTCTCAGCCTTGACAATAAGGTTTTATTCTGCTGTGTGTATAATGCACGGTGAGGAGTGTCCTGTGTGTCACGTTAGCCTTGTATACTCTTAGGAACCCCTCTCAGCCTTGACACTAAGGTTTTATTCTGCTGTGTGTATAATGCACGGTGAGGAGTGTCCTGTGTGTCACGTTAGCCTTGTATACTCTTAGGAACCCCTCTCAGCCTTGACACTAAGGTTTTATTCTGCTGTGTGTATAATGCACGGTGAGGAGTGTCCTGTGTGTCACGTTAGCCTTGTATACTCTTAGGAATCCCTCTCAGCCTTGACACTAAGGTTTTATTCTGCTGTGTGTATAATGCACGGTGAGGAGTGTCCTGTGTGTCACGTTAGCCTTGTATACTCTTAGGAACCCCTCTCAGCCTTGACACTAAGGTTTTATTCTGCTGTGTGTATAATGCACGGTGAGGAGTGTCCTGTGTGTCACGTTAGCATTGTATACTCTTAGGAACTCCTCTTAGTCTTGACACTAAGCTTTTATTCTGCTGTGTGTATAATGCACGGTGAGGAGTGTCCTGTGTGTCACGTTAGCCTTGTATAGTCTTGGGAACCCCTCACAGACTTGACACTAAGGTTTTATTCTGCTGTGTGTATAATGCACGGTGAGGAGTGTCCTGTGTGTCACGTTAGCCTTGTATACTCTTAGGAACCCCTCTCAGCCTTGACACTAAGGTTTTATTCTGCTGTGTGTATAATGCACGGTGAGGAGTGTCCTGTGTGTCACGTTAGCATTGTATACTCTTAGGAACCCCTCTTAGCCTTGACACTAAGCTTTTATTCTGCTGTGTGTATAATGCACGGTGAGGAGTGTCCTGTGTGTCACGTTAGCCTTGTATACTCTTAGGAACCCCTCTCAGCCTTGACACTAAGGTTTTATTCTGCTGTGTGTATAATGCACGGTGAGGAGTGTCCTGTTTGTCACGTTAGCCTTGTATACTCTTAGGAACCCCTCTCAGCCTTGACACTAAGGTTTTATTCTGCTGTGTGTATAATGCACGGTGAGGAGTGTCCTGTGTGTCACGTTAGCCTTCTATACTCTTGGGAACCTCCTCCACCCTTAACGCTCCATCTTTCTACCACTCCCTCCTATTTCGACCCTTGAAACAATAGATCCACATTTGAAGAAACCCCAATAATATGACACCTGTTTCAGTCTTTAATATTATAATATGATGGAATGTGTTAATAGTTTTACAATTTTTGTAGTATATTAAAATGCAAATCATGATAGGGTTATCATGGCATCAGTGTATGTATAGTTAAACTCAAAATAAAGATTGCAACTTTAGTTTTATATTTCAAGATAGCAGCCACACATGTAATGTATCTTACTTTGTACTGAGTGAGACTGAGTTTGAATTTTAACTGAATAATGACGATTGTTAGTATACAGTTCATTATCAAGCATTAACCGGACATGTTGAAAGAACTAGCCTAGTTATAGAAACACTTTCTAATCTAATGTCTGTTCTTTTTGTATTGTATGTTATATTATTGTATTCTAATTAAGTAACTCTATTTTTAAATTGCTACATATTACTATCGTGGTAATAAATTATTAAACATTGCCTTTTGTTGACTTTAAAACATATTTAAATGTTACAGAGTTATACGTGCCAGTAAATTATTTGTATTGTATTATTTTCAAATAATTGTTAATTAATCTTTTTATTTCTTGTCAGTGACATTTGAAAACTTTGTTTTATTCTTTACTATCAACGTAAACATTAGAGTTTTGTATAATTTGTTCATTAAAGTGCCTAGTCTCAAAATGTACACTTCATATTACTTCCTTCGAGCCGGATGCGTATTACTTTTAATACCATATGCGGTTTCAAAAATTTCCTTTGTCCTTAATATGTTGTGACATTTTTCTGAAAAATTGTTTGATGCATTTCAAGCTAACATTTTATCCTCAAAATGGTGGAGGCCAGTTCAGAATATTAGTTACTTAATACATTAGGTACTTCTCAAATTAAAAGTATACACAAACCAACGACACTAAAAGAGCTCTAATTTATACCATTCTTTTTTATCAACGCCTTCAAGTAAACATTATTTTAGTATACTGTTGGGAACCCCTCCCAAATTTTATAATAAATTTGTATTCTGTAGTGTGTATAATATACAGTGGGGAGTGTCCAACTAGTCATACTTCAGTCTTGTATATTCTGGTGAACCCAATATAAGGAACTTAAAAATGAGTTGGCACACTACGAGATTACGATTCAAACCCATTATTTATCCTTACAAACGCCCGATTTTGGAAAAGAGATAACATTTGTTTACCTTCAATTGAGAAATCGTCACTGTAATTCCGTAAAATAAAATACTTTATTAAAATTAATCTTTATTTAAATTAAATTAACTTATTCCCATTTATACGTTGACAGGCATAAACCATAGGGTTGTGTAAGTTGATCAATTTCCATTTTACTGAGGTGTAAAAAGTTTGTGTTCCATTGTTCAGTGCAATTTGTACGATAAATGCTGTTAATAATGGCGGTATAAAACGCCCACACTTTGAGATCGTTCCTGAAGAGGGATTCCACACATGTTTTACATGGTTTCCGAGTTGGTGGTTCCCTCGACAGCTTACAGTGTAATATAAATACCGCTTTAATTAAACCTATTTGTAATATTTGAAATTTTAACATGCCATAACAATTGGAATTAAACAATTTGTGTTTGTGATATTTACCGGAGTTAGTTCAATACTTACAGAATTCAAAATCTTATAATTTATCCTGGAGATGTAAAGATTTGTTGTCTGAAGGTGCTTTTGTCTTTACGTAGGACATATCAAGACTAATGAGACTATAAACTTAAAAACTGCATGCAATTTCAGCCAATTTCTCGGCACATGGTATTGGTACTTCTACCTTAGTAGAGAAGATGTATTTAGAATATAGCAGAGTCTTCTTCAATTAATTTTGGTAAAGATATTAGGTGTTTTTCGTATGTTAGAGTTATATAGAAAAGAATAAATTTATTTTTTATTAGGATATAATTGATGGACTAACAGTAACTTATGTCAAACGAATCCTACTAAAGGCATTTTAAAAATGTATGTTTTGAAATTTAAAATTCTTTTTGAAACTAAGTTTTTAAGTTCCAAATAAAAGTATATCGTATCAAAATATTTTTTAAAGTAAGTTTTAAAATAAAATAATTGTATCAAAATTTAAAAAAAGTTATGCTAAAAGCCTCAATGTAGTCGACATGTGTACAGTTCGCTATAATATAACCAAACTAGCATTAAGAATTATACAAGGTGTTTGAAAAGTCTGGGTACGGCTTAATATTTTACAAACCATAGCAGATAACATCTATAAACTTTGCACAGTGTCATATGGCTATGTAAACTATTTTTCCTTGCTATTAACATGACATGCCAACCAGAGGGGGGACGGCCCACAGAGGAAAACATGGAAATCTTAAATTAAAGCATGGGTCGAGTGATAGTAGCTCACTTAGTAGAGTTGAATGCCGCAAACCGCATCTCAAAAGGTTTATCCAATCAGAAATGGCGGGTTGTTTTAGGTACACATTGTGAAGTACATTATGCGCTGCCATTTCTGACTGGATCGTCACTCGACCCATGCTTTAATTTAAGATTTCCATGTTTTCCTCTTTGGGCCGTCCCCCCATGGTTGGCATGTCATGGTAATAGCAAGGAAACATAGTTTACATAGCCATATGACACTGTGCAAAGTTTATAGATGTTATCTGCTATGGTTTGTAAAATAGTAAGCCGTATCCAGACTTTTCAAACACCTTGTATATGCATGGCTCAATCATGTACATTCAAAATAATAAAATGGTTTTATTTTCATTAAACTTCAAATAGAACAAACATAATTATATGTCAAATTTCAATATAACTAATTATACTATTTGGATAAATTTACATAAATGTCATAAAATTTTGTATTCATACAATTAGTTTATTTCTTTAAAATTAAACATTCTTTTAAAAATCCTCTCAAAAGTATTGATAAGGTTAGTAAGGTGTCCGAGCAAGCAGAAGGTGTGGGGATGAAGAGAGGTGAGCTGTCGCCCTAGGGAGCCTAAGACTAATGTATACCACTCTGGTCACTACCCCTATACATTACTGTAGCTGGCGCCGTGCAGTCTACCTTGGTGTTTCATTGGCCTTAGGACAGTACAACACAACGTCTTTTACAATGTGTTAAGAAGACACATACGTATGAAGAAAAAGAAAGATACAGTAAAAGAAAATTTAGATTTTTTACTATGACTTAAAAATAATGCTTCGCAAGGTTTGATTATTTTGGGATTTTTTAAGGTTGGGTTAGTTTGGAATGAGTTGGACGGCTTCCTTAACTCATAGAAGCGCACAACTCAGTTTATCATGAAATCGATGGAAAATGTCCACTTAAGAAAAAAATGGATAGTCGGTAGTAATGGTTTTAGTGGGGGACAAGATAAAAAGCTATCTGAAGGGTTGACAATATTAAACAATCGTTTTATCATTTTATCACAGTTCTTGGCTTGAAACACTTTTACTCATTTCTCAGATACAAAAAATACAATTGAAATAAACATCAGTCAACCACATAAAGACGTAATTTTTGGCCTAAATGGTAATTTTTAATTTCTTTGCCTATTTTCTGACGCTGATACGACTATCATATATATATATATATATATATATATATATATATATATATATATATTATATATATATATACATGTGTGTGTGTGTGTGTGTGTGTGTGTGTCTAGCGATCATTTTTAGTAAGGTAAGTTGAGAACAAAAATCTGATATAAGTTATTGTTTCATTCTTGTTAAAAATCTTTGATCCTCTCATTTGAAACTCAACCAAAAGTCGCACACGCGCTACCGACAGTTGATTTCTTTCTTAGGATAAATTTAGTTATGTATTTCAAGGAAAACCAGATTGTGTGGATTATGCAACACAAATTGGCTCTGTTACACTAAATTCTCGTCACGAGAATTCAGCTTTTGTTACATGACAACTCTTATCAAGTTAGGTAATTTTAATTTCTTATTACATTATGCTAATATTGCTTATTCTTCTGGTTAATTGTTTGGAACATTTTAAAAGGAAGGTCATTTATGCAAATTAAAGTCTAGCAATAACATCTTGTTCGTCAACATTTTACAATTTTGGTGTCGTGGGTGTTCTACTATGTTGAAGAGTTTATTCATTTTGATTTATAAGGTTACGTATCAAAGAACATAATGAAATTAGAGATCGTATTGTTGACAATGGATTACTTCTATAGTAATTTATTACATTTCAAGCTTTTAAATATAAGATCAACGTGTATTAACGTCCAAATAATTTATGCTTTAGGTAATAACGTATAAATTTACATACAACAGTAAAAACTCTACTAATATGCCCTGTTTTACAATTATTAGTGTATGGTAGGTTGCCTTCGTTTGCCCAGTGGGAGGCGAAAGATCTTCTCTTGGGTTCGTGGCGAGGTAGGTTGTATAAACTTTTTAAAATAAAACAACGGAGTCGAACTAATATATGATTTATTAAAATTAGCACACTCTTTGGATTAGATTAATAAAATAATTAGGTTTGATTAATACATAATTAAGAATTTAGAATTTGGCTTCCGAGAAGTTAAAATATGGATAGAGAGAGAGAGAGAGAGGAGGAGAGGGCCTAAGTTAACGTCTGTCGCGTTCCGCACAAGTTAGCCGACTCCCCGAGCATCACTTCAACATCGCCCGATCCTCCCGCTGCCAAGGCTCCAGACCAATCAGAGCGCGTTTCGTCTTAGGATGGTACTCTGAGAGGTGCTGCCGCCTAGGCGATTCATTTAGTAATTAACGAAGTACATGGTGCTTTTAGACTGCTTAAGGCTTGCGTACAACACAACTATTGCTGATTTCAGCGCTTTCCGTACACGTGGTTGTGACAACACCGGTGTCGTCGCATCACCGCGGGCTTCAATTTAATGCATATACAGGCTGTGGCAGAACTCCTGTCCCTTTCTTCTGAAATGGGACGCCTATATTTTCCTATATTAATCCGGATGGCACTTGATGTGTACGGCAGCATTGTTATATATTGGGGAGGTCTTACCAGTATAAAGGTGGTTAAGATAATCACTAAAGTAAGACATTTTCGTAGTACTAGGTTGAACTAATATATTTGTTAAAATTTTGGGGCGTTAACACCGAGGTGTCACAAGTGGGAGGGGATGATCAAAGACTGCGATACATCATAGTTTCACTTAAGGCAACTCCGTCGTTCGCAGCCGGTATCGTGCTGCATTCCGAAACATGCCCAAACACGCCTAGACATGTCTATACTCTGACATGACACTTCGATACATCTGTGCGGTAAAGTTGATATGGGTCGAATATTAATACTACCGTAGTAAGACACGTTGTGCTATATAGTTTGCAGTCTATCTTGTATTGGTCCCTTTTAAAATAATACCCCTCCATGATGTTACTGATGTTACATTTTTTCGAGAGCGTCTCTTCTACTATTACCAGGATCATCAATATTTTTAATTTCAAGAGAGTTTTAACCTCATAACACCAAATTCTGTATGACTGGCTCATTGGCATAAATTAATATTAGTTAAGTAAAGGACATCCTGTTCTTTCATTGCAGCGATCCTCATTTAATATTGGTATTGGTCAGTTCTATCTGGTGGTTTGATGAGCGCAGACCTATTGTGAACTGCATTCTATTTTTCAGTTATAGTTATTTGCGTTTTGTTGAAGAGCATGATTTAGAATGGAGTTGGCGCTCAACAAGATTGTTGTGATTCCTGACTTATGCGTATCACAACGCTCGATTTGCTTATTTTAACCTAGATTGTAGTTATATCGTAGGTTAGTTATTAACCTGAAGAGAAGATCGGATTGCACATCTCAAAACGTAATTTTTCTGTTTTTTATATCAGTTAACAACGGAAAATGTCCGAAAAATCTTATTTCCTTAAAAATGGAGTTCATTTTGTCCTTATATATTGAAGAAAACTATGGTAGGTATGTGGTGTTATAGTCAGCTATATGGTCTAATTAATAAGTTAATTGAATACTGGATAATATAACCGTAGTACCTCATATTTAGATTAAGGTTGGAATTCACAGCTATTAAAAAAGTATGTGGGCTCATATATTTTATTTAAAAAATGAATTAATCCTATTTATATAAAATATTTAATCAATTTAATTCGTAAAATATAATAGTTTAAAGTTTTGTTTAACTTGCAAATATTCGATAGGGTTGAAATTACAAAAAATAATAAATATTCATTTTTTTAAGTTTGATTTGATAAAATACCAACTTAATTCGGGACATTTAAAAAAAGTTTCGCGTTGTATCTAAAAAGTTCAGATCCCTTTTTGGCTCATAGCGCATTTCACTGGTTTTGTACAAGGAGTATAAAAAGCATTGGCAGCCGGAAATGACGTAGGTAACGTTGACGTGACTAGAACCGGAAGTATAACAAGATGGAAGCTGAGTTGCTTTTCCGGTAGCGGGAAATGTAGGTAAACATTTTACTGAGAAAATGAAAAATATTTAACGACGTGCTGTGACTAGATATTATGCTATTATTGTTCCAGTTTGAAAGCTTGACGTTACATTGTGTTATGGACAAGAAATTGCTAGCGCAGGGACAAGTTGGTCAAAATGTATTTATTAAAACCCTGGAACTGGCCATCATTTTTCCCAAAAATGGCAGGCACTTTTTGATGATTTTGTAAGGGTTTTGTATTTTAATCACTGCTCATCTATTTTTTAAGATACAAACATTTTAAAAACATCAATACCTTTATAAATAAATTTAGTTTCCCGAAAAATATTAAATATTGAATCATTTCAGTGTATTTTTATTTTTTCACTGATTAACAGAAAAACCTTAGTAAAGAATAATTTTTTCTCAAATGTATAGCACCCTCTCAGGTAATATGAAATTTTTTAGAATAATTATAAAATATACAAAAGTTTGCTTATATATCTGAATTAAAAATTACAAAAAAAATATTTAGGTAAAAGAAGTTTATTGGTACTTTTGAATAATATATCTATAAAAACTACAAAATCTGAAAAAAGTTTGTATAGCACTATTATGTATACCATTGTGACATTTTGGAATCTATTGGATGAACAAATATTTTTTTCTAAGCGATAAATATATGTAGAAGAGAAAAGTATGATATTTATAGAATTTTACATTGTATAAGATATTTTTATATGGCAACAAACTTTTTTTAAAGTTTTACAAAAGTCAAAATTGTGAAATAAATTCCTAACATTTTTAGCTAAAAATTTTCTTTTCATCTAGAAATGATTTATAATGATAGTACATTTATTGAAGTTTACAAAAATGTACAACAATGTATTTTTATCTCTATTATTTTTTTGTTAAAAATTAAAACAAGCGATGGTCATGGAAATAAAACGCTAATACCTTCAGAAAAAGTAAAAAAAATGTACTGTCTAAAATACATGAATATGCTTTTATAATAAATACAATAATGTTCAAATTAACAATCATTATGAAATAACTATAAATTGTCTACAAAATAATAAAACACTGAACCTACGTGAACATAGGCTTACTTTCAGTTTCACATACATCCAACCTATTCACTAAAACTTAACCTAACCTCTACATTTTTCACTTCATTAATTAAAAAAAAAAACACTAAACAAACTTTTATTTATACACACTAAATAACGAAAAATCTAAAACATCCCAATAAATAGCAAGCAATAAACTAATACCGGCGATGGCGTAATAACAACACAGAAATCAACATGGCAACCAAGCGATGCGTTGTTCTTATCTACTGGCTGAGTCGGTGATTGTGCAACAGAACAAAAATAAAATACTAGTTCATAGTCTCGTTGACGATACTGTTGCTTAGAGCAGCTCGTCTTCTTTGTTTTGATATGATTTTCACTATTTCCAGACAACGATAAAGTAACAAAAATAATAAAACTTAATGAAGCTATTTTCGACGCATTAGGCATTTTGAGATTTTACAAAACACGAGTTTTTCAAACGCTTATTTTATAAACATTTATTTTCCTACTGGTAATTGAAAAGATGTTTCTGAAAGCCAAGAATACAATGTTTTCAATGACAACACTTACGATCGTGTAGAACGTAAACTCACAATAGGGAATTTTGACAAACATACGGTAATTTTAGCGTGTTCGGAAATTACGCAAACAAACGGCAATCGGAAATGTGAACATCCAAGTTTAGAATTTTATAATGAAAGATTTAACGTAATTATAGAACGTTTTATGAGATAATATGAAACCTTGGATCTTTATCTTTAGATTTACGTATGTTTTACTTCAAACAAAGTAAAAATAGGCTTGCTGTGAGAGATCATATTACGACATAGTTAATGCGTCGAAAATAGCTTAGTGCCATTTTGAAACTGTAGTTAATGCGTCGATAATCGCTTAAAGCCAGTTGCAGGGTATTAAGAATAGCTATGATTCTTTAAACACATCTTAAAATCGGAATGCAAAAGTACATTAAGATAAGGATTTAGTGAGTGAAGAAAACCTAACGCACTCTCGTGTGGTCAAGCCCAAATCTTATGCGAACACAAACTCTCGTACAGGAAGAGGAAATCCTTCACACAGATTATGTTGTTTCCCAAATCTTTACTTAATTCGGGTCCACTTAACACTGACTTGGTTTGCGTAGAAGTGGAGTGAATTACCTTATTACAAAGACTATCGCCAACCCATCAGCTTTGTCACTACTAGTAGACACACAAATCAAAAGGAGTGATAGGAATTTATCTTATAATAAGATCCACATAACTGTTGAAGAGAAACATGACACATTTTACCACATTTACAAAAAATTACTTCTTATGAATGACGTGTTTTTATCTATAAAATTAGGTTTTGTTTGGAACGATGTTTGTGATAATTAAAAAATAAAATTTTCTTAAGCTATTAATTACTAAAAATAGTCACCATGAAACTATACCCTATGAAGGCTATGTATAAACTGTACTAATTTCACACTATATTCAGCCGTTTTTAGTTAGGCCGAATTCCTTAAAGAAACATTTAAAACATATTTCTACTTTTTTTAAACTTCTAAGATATGTTATTTGAAAAGGCACTGATTTTTTACTAAACTATGATTTTTTGCCATTTTGTTTCAACTTTAGTCAGGGTAATGATTTTACGGCTAAGAAAGCTCTTTGACAAGTTATTTATATCAAATCACGTCCCTAAGTGAGTAGAGAGAGGCCTAAACGACTTCCTGTAGAGACTTGACTACAGAGCGCAGCATATACATGGCAGTCCCTTCCGGTTCCGGCCATTGCTCAACTCTCTCCCTTCTTATCCCTTCTTCTTTCTTCACCATCTCAGATCTCTAAATTCCCGTCGCTGGAGGCTCAAGACTTTATGATATCAACATAGTCAGATTTAAGTATTTGAATAGTAATATTTTTGTTGTGTCTTTGTATATCACTTAACATAACATAACCTTGTTTATTAAAATAACCTTGGGTTTTTATTTACCACTTAAAAGTAACTAGCTAGCATAAAATGTACCAATAATTTGATATTTCTTGAGTAGGGTAAAAACAGGCATCGAGGTTAAAATCTTTTTAATTTGTAAGTTATTGTTCCTACCATTATAGACATGTAAATAAGTTCTTATGCCTTGCTACAAAATATTTTGAACGTTAAGAGTCTCATAAACAACTACTGATGTATCACTATCTTTCTTTGTTCTGTTTGTTGATGCGGTTTTCCGACAGTGTCTTGATTATTATTTAATGTGTGATTTTAACAATATGTATAGAAAATTGTTACAAATTGTTCAATAATTTTAGGTATTACACCCGTCTGTTAACGTCAATGATTCCATCCAAATATATACATGCAAATTACCAACATAAGGAATCATTTTAAACTGTCAACGAGACCGTATTATTAAACTAAAAACAGCAACAATATAAGTTATTTATAAAAATAAATTGAGAATTTAAACCTTAGTTTTAGCTTGTATTTACTGAACCTAAAAAAGTTCAATGTTAGTTATTAATACATTACAATATTATTATTTCTAAAGAAAATACAAATATGGTTTCGAATTTTAATTTAATTCAAAGTTACAAAAGTATATTGCAATATAAATTGCTAATAGTTGGAGTGAATTGCGGTGATCTAATCCCATCATCATGCAGATATACGAGTGTGAGGTTGCCTTAGTCAGCGAGCAGGCGATGTTACGTCTGTAATAAGCCTTTGAACAATCATCTCTATCCCTGAGGTGCTCAGTACGTCTGAGACAGAGTAATGCGAGAAAACGCTCTTTGGGGAAATGAAATTGAAATGAATTTAATTTCATGAAAAGAAATGAAATCAATGCATGAAAAATGCATTTCATAAAAAATGCATGAAAATCAATAACAACAATTATAAAAATAGCATACAAATATATACCACTACTCCACCTAAAACATTGTAGTTACCGTTCTTCACAAAAAAAGATTTATAGGTGCAGTAATGATGTACCAAGTTTTATTGCTTTATCTGTAATCGTTCAGAAATTACGAAGGCCTGTGCGGGACTTTTTAACACCCTGTATATATTATATACCGGTATTGAATTTGAATATTGCTTTTGGTCGAAACACTGTGTAAAAATATATTAGGCCGTGTAGAATGCAATAAACTTATATGCGAGCCACTTATTTAATTTTATCCAAAATAAATTGTTCGAACTTCTTTACATTAAATGTAGCCATTTTCAATGTGGACGGTATCATTTTTCTCATTTCGAATAGTGTTGTGGGCAATACTACTTTATGACATTGTCATTGGTTAGAGTATTAGAAACACAAATGTGAATATCTCTACTATTAAAAATTCAGCCATTTGTTTTCCGCATGGAGAATAAAATGTGTGCAATTTCAAATAGAGTTGGAGGAAATGAGACTTTATGGTATTATCAGTCGTTAGATTATTACTAATACAAATGTGAATGAGGTGTTTTGTAAAGAGAAATAATGAGACGATTGTGCGCTTAACAATGAGACTACAAGTATATATTCGATGATTTACAATTGTAACTAAATATTCAAATAAAGTTTTGTTAAGAAGATTCGGGAGGGATAGGAAAATATATGAACGACAACAAATCTCACATAACTTATCTGAACGAACATGATACTGGACACAGGAACAGCACAATTCAGCTGTCATGCTTAGTCACAGTCTTTCCGAAGAGGATTGCATCTTTAATTTCTTTATATCATTAAATTATTTCTTTATATTATTATTTTTACTTTGTCTCATAAATGACTCGGTATTCTTTTATATATATATATATATATATAATATAACATATATATAGATATATATATGGTGATATAATATATATATATATATATACAGGGTGTACATAAAGTCCTGCACGGGTATATATTTTGCTGAACGATAACAGATAAATCAACAAGATTTGGTACATCAATACTACACTTAAAAATCTATTTTTTGAAGGAACTATGAGTTTTTCTGTAATATATGGGGACGTCCCGCCAAGGAGTCGGAAGGAAATCTTAAATAGGGAGCATAGGTCAATATGCACATCATTTTAAAGGGACTTATGTATCAGAGTTTAATGCCGCAAAACCGCACTCAAAAAGATTGATCAGTACAAAATGGCGGCTGTTCAAAGGTTTTACTTGGTTACATTTTATTAGTAGCCATAACCCCAGTAAAACAAAACTGCAACCAAACGAATACTGCAGCTAACTACTACATTATGCTTGTCAGTTGTACAGAAGTGAATTATGACGTTAGTTATCTTCAAGGGTTACAAATTTGGTCCTAATATATTGATAACGGGGAAAACCTGATAACAGTAAAGAATTAGAAATCTGTTATCTTTTGGGTCGCAGTTAGGACTTTCCTATTAGCCAGTCTACTCATAGTAGGCTATTCTAGTTTTCTTGTTTTAGTAGTGCTGTTAAGATTTCCTTCCGACTCCTTGCGGGACGTCCCCATGATATTACAGAAAATGATAGTTCCTTCAAAAAGTAGATTTTTAGGTGTAGTATTGATGTACCAAATCTTGTTGATTTATCTGTTATCGTTCAGAAAATATTATACCCGTGCAGGACTTTATGTACACCCTGTATATGATAAAGTACTATTACTTAAAAATGTGTACTAAATTATATTTTACAAAGAAATATATGGTAACGTAATAACAATTTGTGTTGTTATAACAGTTTATTGTACAGACTTTAAATGAACCAAGAAATAACAAACCAATATGAAGGCTCATAGATTCTCATACTCAAATATTTACTACCCTTATGTTACAGTGAAAAAAATAAGAAAACTGTTCCATAAAAGGAAAACTTCATTTATGCATGGTCTTGTACATGGGCTGTTTTATGTTTTCTCCCCACAGAACTCAGTTAATGGCTCAATAATAATTTTTACGTGCCTGAGTTGCAACTTAACTTGTTTTTGTTTAATGTTGTCCTAAAAACTTCATTAAAAACTGCCATTGTAAATAATGTTGGAGATTACTAATACTTTTCTTGTGTCAGTGATTTATTTTTTTAACTGAACTTTAAGATGTGCACGTCATAAAAAATAATACACGGTAGGATTACAAGACACCCCAAGTCGCGTAACGCCTTTGCTGAGACTTCATGTAAAATTCCAAGTTCAGTAGCTTATTTTAAAATTCAAAAATCAAAAATCAAATCAAAATCAAATTTATTTCAAAATTTGCACACAAGCACAGTACACATAATATAAATGAAATTAGTCCCACATGTGTGAAATTAAACTAAATATGTGTTTCTATAGCACGTGTTAAAATGTTGTGAAAAATTTTACTCAGTTTGCTTACAAATTATTTATTCAGTGATTAGATTGTACCATTACGGTTTCCCATAAGACTAATGTAAATCTGTTCCCAACCGTCAGTCTAATCACCAACGTCGACCTCGGTTTTCCCTATATATAAATGAAGCTCCATGCAAAATTTCAAGGATCAGCTGTTTGTGCCAACAGATACATAGCTTCGGCTTCGATCAGCTAATTACTTTGTGTTTCTATAAAATATATTCAGTTATTATTAAAAAAATGTATTTTAAATCAAATAGAAGATATAAAATATGGTATATACAGACAGACCGATGAACTGAAAGACAGAATTTAATTTTTTCACTTTGCTAACGTTCAGCTAATAACTAAAAGGAGTGAAAAGTGACGTTTCAAAAATTCCCTGATGAGAATTTAAAAATATTGTAAATGTAAGCTGAGGAAATGTATTACTCGTTTTGTGTATAGGCTTAACTTTCTAGATTTGCTATTTAGTACTCGACAAAATTCCCGTATAGACGAGTTTTAAAAAGCTAGATTTAAGTTGAAGTAATATTATAAGTGGTTCCAGCTCGTAAGGAAGCAGAGAATGGTGGCTTTTAGCCGGTAAGAGTCCTGCACGTCCTGAAGTATGGGATTCTGGGTGTCAATGAGGATGTGCCAACCCCTTGTGTTCAGGAAAAACGCTCTATTTTGTCACGGCCAGGACTGAGGAACTCCGTCGGTGTGCCCATATGCAGCTGATAAAGCAATATCCGTGCACCTTTTGAAAAAGTGTCAATATAAGTACTTAGCAAACCTGAAAAGCCTTATTATGTTTTTGCTTTTAACTAAGAGAAATGATTCCTACTATCTTCCATTACTAGTCTCAGGGATGTTTTGAGGTTTTCAAAAAGGAGATGACCCTTTATAACACCTCTAATGGGTTGATTTATTCTGCAGTTTTCTCGTTGTTATCGTGGTTACCTAAAAAATCAACTTGATAATGCTCGCTAACGATCAGCCCACGGAATTTTTCAAATATACATAATTATTGAGCTAAATTTAATCTATCTATATAAAAGTAACTTTTCTCAAAACTTAAGGCTAAGAGTCAATTCTTCCTCGAGACAGATAGACAGAAATGATTTTTTTCTAGCCCCTCTAATGGTAGGCTTTACTAACGCTAAGCCAATTAATCCTTACTTATTCCAAAAAAATAGTTTAATACCTTGATATTTTTCAAAAATTAAAGTTCTTAATAAAGTTATTCGTTTTTTACTGTTATAAAAATCTGTGCTATCAAAAACCAATTCTTTAACCAATTTTTTTGAATCTTTATTCTAATTATGTGATCATTCCTTCGCAGATTTTTTTAACGCTCCATCTGTCTATTCACTAAGCCGTCGTATTATTTTATAAATAAAACTACCTGTTAAGTAACTTTTATCACAATTCAATTGTTCACTTTCATCACATAGTTCACACTGATAAAAACCTTGTTTTTATAAATGAAGGGGGTAATTTTAATAAAGTAACGTATAAAAAATGTATTCTCCTCTTCAGTTACACTCTAATTATCAGAAGAGTACGGCCCAGTCGTTACAGTAAAAGGCGGGAGCCACCCTGATATCTTCCTCCCATTGTTACACAGTACACTCGTATGGCCGGAGAAGCCCTTCGATACGTCGAGACTGTCACGGCTGGGTCACCTTTGTCATTTCTGTCTGCCCTTTGTTCATCAGCATGCTGATGTCACGCTGTTCTGGTTATACTGTGAAAGCCCTCCACGACAAGCTATCATTAGTTGGGTTTGTAATCAACATATTGCAGTAGAATCCTGTAAACAACCTCTTGTGTACGGACCCTTTCTTATTGCTTTCTAATCTTCATCATATCACACCATGCGTAGTTCAGAGAATGTGAAGTCGGAAGCTGAATTATTAAAACCACGGACGAAAAATACATTTGAAAACATTACAATCTCTAATTTATGAAGGACATATTTACAGCTATAACTACATTTAAATGCCATCGTTGACCAATTTGATTAGAATTGGATAGAAACGTTTCCATGTCAAACTGTGACGCTATTTTATGGTATAAGAGATTTCGCAAAATAGTACACAAAGGTTAATTTAAATAAAATTATTCTAAATAAAGCTTTTACAAATTATTTTTTAATTCTATATTTTGACACGAATTACGTTTTTTCAAATCATGAAAGTTAACTAAAGTAGTATTAGTAGGAATCATTATATACAAAAATAAAAAACACATTTAAAATTTAAATATTAATAATTTTACGATAAATTAATAATTTTATAACGTCAATAATTAAAGACATGTTATGTATTGAAAATTAAGGCAAACAAAACACTTTTTAAATTAGTAAAATTTCAGATAAGCGTTATTTAGAAATCTTTCCCATCAAAATAATGTTACAAAATGTTAAATTTGTTCAAATTGATAATCACGATGTGCATGCACTTCATGTTAAACTATAAACTTCTACTTTCATTTTCAAATTTTAGTTATCTTCTTCACATCAATTCATTTATTTCTTGATCGTTTTTTAATTTCTTAGAATCTTTATTGGTTTTGTTTAAACATTTTATATCAATATTTTTGTAAAATTACTAAGATTTTAAAATAACAATAAGCACATATTATCCAAATCAACTTGCAATGAATCAGTATTTTAAATGTGAATAAATAACCTACTTAGATAATTCTAATTACCATTAAAATTTCTTTATTTTTTTAAATTGTTAGAGATAGTTTATCTTTATTATATCTTAGCATTAACTCTTCTGAATGTACATAACACTACAAAGATCATATTACTTCTAAAATTGAAATATATTTGTAAAATTTGTCGCTACTTTCTGTTGGATCTCTTCAGACGAATGTGGACTACAGATTCTGGGGTTTAATTCTATGACAACGTCCCATTCCAGATGTTACATTAAGAGGAATTTTAAATGGATTTCAACTCAACAATCACATTGAATTAAACTTTTCCACCATAGCTACATTATTTGCAAAAAGCTCGGATGCTCCACAGTGCTTAAGGTAATCTAAAATATCATAGTGCATATGATAAGACAATGAGAACACCTATATTCACCCTGATTGCACTATATTTTGTAGTCTCTGATGTCGTAACGCTGTGTTGAGCTAAAAAACATAAGTTATTTGAGTTTCTTCTTTAGCGACGTTCCTTGGATCTTTTCAGAGTAATATGACTCCAGATTCCTGTAGTAGATTCTGTGGTAGCATCAGATTACAGACGCTATATTAAGAGGAACTTGAAGCTAAACTCTTTCGTAGTAATCAATGTCTTATACTGAATAGCAACAATGGTCACTTAGTGAACAGTTTCTAAAATAAACAATATGAATAAATCACTGTTAACATAAATTAAAGATGTCTTATATAAGAAGATACAAAAGAGATATACAAATTTTGCAAAAAGATTAGCAAAATTAAAGCTATTGTCTAATATGGATTTCATTAAGCATTATACCGTTGCGAAGCAGAAGTTTTTCAGCTATTTACACATAATAAAAATAATAATATTGAACTACCCTTCCTGGCCATGGCGGTAGAGTTGTATTCTGTAGTGTGTACAATGTATAGTTATGAATGTCAATCTCTTTAATATTTTGTCTTATATATTCTGGAGAACCCCTCTTGCAGGCCTTGACAATAATGTTGTATTGTGTAGTGTGTATAGTGTACAGTGAGGAGTGTCAAGCTCGTCATACATTAGCCTTGTATACTCTTGGGAACCCCTCTCAGCCTTGACACTAAGGTTTTATTCTTTAGTGTGTATAATGTACAGTGAGGAGTGTCAAGCTCGTCATACATTAGCCTGTGTCACGTTAGCCTTGCCTTGTATACTCTTGGGAACCCCTCTCAGCCTTGACACTAAGGTTTTATTCTTTAGTGTGTATAATGTACAGTCGCTCGTCATACATTAGCCTTGTATACTCTTGGGAACCCACTAACTAAGGATTCTTTAGTGTGTATAATGTACAGTGAGGAGTGTCAGTGTCATACATTAGCCTTGTATACTCTTAGAACCCCTCTCAGCCTTGACCACTAAGGTTTTATTCTTTAGTGTGTATAATGTACAGTGAGGAGTGTCAAGCTCGTCATACATTAGTTAACCCCTCTCAGCCTTGACACTAAGGTTTTATTCTTTAGGATAATGCACAGTGAGGAGTGTCAAGCTCGTTTACATTAGCCTTGGACTCTTAGGAACCCCTCTCAGCCTTGACACTAGGTTTTATTCTTTAGTGTGTATAATGCACGGTGAGGAGTGTCCTGTGTGTCACGTTAGCCTTGTATACTCTTAGGAACCCCTCTCAGCCTTGACACTAAGGTTTTATTAGTGTGTATAATGTACAGTGAGGAGTGTCAAAGCTCGTACCATTAGCCTTGTATACTCTTGGGAACCCTCTCAGCCTTGACACTAAGGTTTTATTCTTTCGTGTGTAACGCCTTGTATACTTTGGGAACCCTCTCAGCCTTGACACTAAGGTTTTATTCTTTTGTGTGTATAATGTACAGTGAGGAGTGTCAGCTCGTCATACATAGCCATGTATACTCTTGGGAACCCTCTCAGCCTTGACACTAAGGTTTTATTCTTTAGTGTGTATAATGTACAGTGTCGAGTGTCAAGTCGTTGTCACATTAGCCTTGTATACTCTTACGAACCCCTCTCAGCCTTGACACTAAGGTTTTATTCTTTAGTGTGTATAATGCACGAGTGAGGAGTGTCCTGTGTGTCACGTTAGGTTGTATACTCTTAGGAACCCCTCTCAGCCTTGACACTAAGGTTTTATTCTTTAGTGTGTATAATGTACAGTGAGGAGTGTCAAGCTCGTTATACATTAGCCTTGTATACTCTTAGGGAACCCCTCTCAGCCTTGACAATAAGGTTTTATTCTTTAGCCGTGTGTATAATGTACACGGTGAGGAGTGTCCTGTGTGTCATACATTAGCCTTGTATACTCTTAGGGAACCCCTCTCAGCCTTGGCACTAAGGTTTTATTCTTTAGTGTGTATAATGCACGGTGAGGAGTGTCCTGTGTGTCACGTTAGCCTTGTATACTCTTAGGAACCCCTCTCAGCCTTGACATTAAGGTTTTATTCTGCCGTGTGTATAATGTACAGTGAGGAGTGTCCTGTCGTCATACACGTTAGCCCTTGTATACTCTTGGGAAACCCCTCTCAGCCTTTGACACTAAGTTTTATTCTTTAAGTGTGTATAATGTACAGTCAGGAGTGTCAAGCTGTCATACATTACCCTTGTATACTCTTAGGGAACCCCTCTCAGCCTTGACACTAAGGTTTTATTCTTAAGTGTGTATAATGTACAGTGAGGAGTGTCCTGCTCGTCACGTTAGCCTTGTATACTCTTAGGAACCCCTCTCAGGCCTTGACACTAAGGTTTTATTCTTTAGTGTGTATAATGCACGGTGAGGAGTGTCTGTGTGTCACGTTAGCCTTGTATACTCTTAGGAAACCCCTCTCAGCCTTGACACTAAGGTTTTATTCTTTAGTGTGTATAATGTACAGTGAGGAGTGTCAAGCTCGTCATACATTAGCCCTTGTATACTCTTGGGAACCCTCTCAGCCTTGACACTAAGGTTTTATTCTTAAGTGTGTATAATGTACAGTCAGGAGTGTCAAGCTGTGTCATACATTAGCCTTGTATACTCTTGGGAACCCCTCTCAGCCTTGACACTAAAGTTTTATTCTTTAGTGTGTATAATGTACAGTGAGGAGTGTCAAGCTCGTCAAACATTAGCCTTGTATACTCTAAGGAACCCCCTCTCAGCCTTGACACTAAGGTTTTATTCTGCTGTGTGTATAATGTACAGTGAGGAGTGTCAAGCTCGTGTCACGTTAGCCTTGTATACTCTTAGGAACCCCTCTCAGCCTTGACAACTAAGGTTTTATTCTTTAGTGTGTATAATGTACAGTGAGGAGTGTCAAGCTCGTTATACATTAGCCTTGTATAACTCTTAGGAACCCCTCTCAGCCTTGACACTAAGGTTTTATACTGTTGTGTGTATAATGCACGTGAGGAGTGTCAATCTGTTATACACGTTAGCCTTGTATACTCTTAGGGAACCCCTCCCAGCCTTTGGACACTAAGGTTTTATTCTTTAGTGTGTATAATGTACAGTGAGGAGTGTCAAGTCTCATCATACATTAGCCTTGTATACTCTTAGGGAACCCCTCTCAGCCTTGACACTAAGGTTTTATTCTGCTGTGTGTATAATGCACGGTGAGGAGTGTCCTGTGTGTCACGTTAGCCTTGTATACTCTTAGGACCCCCTCTCAGCCTTGACACTAAGGTTTTATTCTGCTGTGTGTATAATGTACAGTGAGGAGTGTCAAGCTCGTTATACATTAGCCTTGTATACTCTTAGGACCCCCTCTCAGCCTTGACACTAAGGTTTTATACTGTTGTATGTATAATGTACAGTGAGGAGTGTCAATCTCGTTATACATTAGCCTTGTATACTCTTAGGAACCCCTCTCAGCCTTGACACTAATGTTTTATTCTTTAGTGTGTATAATGTACAGTGAGGAGTGTCAAGCTCGTCATACATTAGCCTTGTATACTCTTGGGAACCCCTCTCAGCCTTGACACTAAGGTTTTATTCTGCTGTGTGTATAATGCACGGTGAGGAGTGTCCTGTGTGTCACGTTAGCCTTGTATACTCTTAGGAACCCCTCTCAGCCTTGACACTAAGGTTTTATTCTGCTGTGTGTATAATGCACGGTGAGGAGTGTCCTGTGTGTCACGTTAGCCTTGTATACTCTTAGGAACCCCTCTCAGCCTTGACACTAAGGTTTTATTCTGCTGTGTGTATAATGCACGGTGAGGAGTGTCCTGTGTGTCACGTTAGCCTTGTATACTCTTGGGAACCCCTCTCAGCCTTGACACTAAGGTTTTATTCTGCTGTGTGTATAATGCACGGTGAGGAGTGTCCTGTGTGTCACGTTAGCCTTGTATACTCTTGGGAACCCCTCCCAGCTTTGACAATAACGTTGTATTTTTGTGTGTGTATAATGTACAGTAAGGAATGTTCTGTGTGTCTTACATTAGTCTTGTATACTCTTGGAAACCTCCTCCACCCTTAACGCTCCATCTTTCTATCACTCCCTCCTATTTCGACCCTTGAAACAATAGATCCACATTTGAAGAAACCCCAATAATATGACACCTGTTTCAGTCTTTAATATTATAATATGATGGAATGTGTTAATAGTTTTACAATTTTAGTAGTACGAATTAAAATGCAAATCATGATAGGGTTATCATGGCATCAGTGTATGTATAGTTAAACTCAAAATTAAGATTGCAACTTTAGTTTTATATTTCAAGATGGCAGCCACACATGTAATGTATCTTACTTTGTACTGAGTGAGACTGAGTTTTAATTTTATAACTGAATAATGACGATTGTTAGTATATAGTTCATTATCAAGCATTAACCGGACATGTTGAAAGAACTAGCCTAGTTATAGTAACACTTTCCTAATCTAATGTATGTTCTTTTTGTATTGTATGTTATATTATTGTATTCTAATTAAGTACCTCTATTTTTAAATTGCTAAATATTACTATCGTGGTAATAAATTATTAAACATTGCCTTTTGTTGACTTTAAAATATATTTAAAATGTTACAGAGTAATACGTGCCAGTAAATTATTTGTATAGTATTATTTTCAAATAATTGTTAATTAATCTTTTTATTTCTTGTCAGTGACATTTGAAAACTCAGTTTTATTCTTTACTATCAACGTAAACATTAGAGTTTTGTATAATTTGATCATTAAAGTGCCTAGTCTCAAAATTTACACTTCATATTACTTTTAATACCATATGCGGTTTCAAAAATTTCCCTTGCCCTCAATATGTTGTGACATTTTTCTGAAAAATTGTTTGATGCATTTCAAGCTAACATTTTATCCTCAAAATGGTGGAGGCTAGTTCAGAATATTAGCTACCTAATACATTAGGTACTTCTCAAATTAAAAGTATACAAAAACCAACGACACTAAAAGAGCTCTAATTTATACCATTCTTCTTTTTTATCAACGCCTTCAAGTCAACATTATTTTAGTATACTGTTGGGAACCCCTCCCAAACTTTATACTAAAGTTGTATTCTGTAGTGTGTATAATATACAGTGGTGAGTGTCCAACTTGTCATACTTCAGTCTTGTATACTCTGGGAAACCCAATATAAGGAACTTAAAAATGAGTTGGCACACTACGAGATTACGATTCAAACCCATTATTTATCCTTACAAACGCCCGATTTTGGAAAAGAGATAACATTTTGTTTACCTTCAATTTAGAAATCGTCACTGTAATTCCGTAAAATAAAATACTTTATTAAATTAACCTTTATTTAAATTAAATTAACTTATTCCCATTTATACGTTGACAGGTATAAACCATAGGGTTATGTAAGTTGATCAATTTCCATTTTACTGAGGTGTAAAAAGTTTGTGTTCCATTGTTCAGTGCAATTTGTACGATAAATGCTGTTAATAATGGCGGTATAAAACGCCCACACTTTGAGATCGTTCCTGAAGAGGGATTCCACACATGTTTTACATGGTTTCCCAGTTAGTGGTTCCCTCGACAGCTTACAGTGTAATATAAATACCGCTTTAATTAAACCTATTTGTAATATTTGAAATTTTAACATGCCATAACAATTGGAATTAAACAATTTGTGTTTGTGATATTAACCGGGGTTAGTTCAATACATACAGAATTCAAAATCTTATAATTTATGAAGGAGGAGGAGCTCTTCTTATTGGAATATCAATTTTCTATTATTTTACAAAAGAAAACTTATACTGTATATTTAAAAGTTTGGAGAATAAAACAATAAAGTTCGTTTTATTCAGAATAAAATTATTTGGCATGCTTTAATATTAATTAAAAACCAATTAACAAAACAACTTTTTTAATAATTTTTCATTAACATATCATCTAATTTTTGCTATCAGGCTTTCGTGGCCGATATAGTTAAAAGCATATATTTTTTGGTTGACACAACGTTCTATTATTGAAACACGATTACATCCTTGTAATATTCCTTGGAGGACCTTCTTCAGTCATCAGATAAAAGATCACTGTAATAAGGAAGAAGCATCACACTGACACATTGATAACAGTCTGTAATAAAGGAGCTACTTGAATAATAGTGGGGAGTGTTGATTATTTGACGTTATCTGAAACTGGCAATAATACTCATCTGACTGTACAGGAGAGTTTGGGGCCGTAGCTGTACCGTGGTTGGCTGAAGGCTAAAGCCAATTGCTGAAGCCAATGAACGTCTGTAAAAAAGGTTCGCCTCTGCATATATCGGCGTATTTCATAATCTGAAGAATGGACTGAACTTTAGAATTGTACATTGTGCATTGAATGTTATATCCATTTAGGCAACAACGATTTCAACAATAGTCAAATTCTATTCAAAACTTCATACACATTATATAGTCTGCTCTGATATTGAACACTCGAACTAAAATTGTCTAATATGGTACTGTTAGTAGTTCAATTTGCTTTTTAACCAATGGAAACAATACTATTTGTTCTATATTCAAACACTTTGTCATTTGCAAGCTCAACTGCCCTTGACTTTCTACCATTATAAGTATACTAATGTTGACAAGGAGATTTTAAAGAAATATAAGGGTATAAGATAATGTAGTATTTACTTGCAAGCTGGACATCTATTTCAAATATTCATTAGTATGTGAAGCAGAATCCAATGAATACTTCAGTGCTGGGTAGACGAGACCGCAGTATGGAACTGTATCAGCACTACAAGATATGTGGTCACCATTCCAACAATCTGTGGAGACAGAAATTTATTTTAGTCTTTCAAAATCTCCTTGGACGAAACTATAACTACTAATTTACATTACAATAAGTAACACGTTTTACCGATGTTATCATTTCGTTGTTAATATGAAAATACCCTCTGGCAGAAAATCCTACGTGGCTGTTGGATAGTTGCACCAAAAAGATCTCCAACTGAAACAGTAAATCAATGAGATAGTCGCTAACAGGGCCTACACGCAGTCATGCATTTCAGACTGTATGTTATTGTGTGTTTGGGTTAGACAAAAGTCTATTTGAGTAAAATTATGTTTTACTGAATTAACTTATTACATTGTTATTGGCCTAATAAAACGTAACAATTGGACGACCATTGTAATGCAATATTACACTGTTAGTGAAATAGTAATGAATAAAGAGCTTTAAATATATATAAAATAAAATAGATTGGAAACATGTTTATTTTTTTAATTCGTCAAATTATTTTGTGCAGTGTTCTTTCTGTATTCTTCCGTTCTGCTATTCCGTTCTTCTGTAAAAGTTTTATTCGCAATCTACTAAATTAATAACCATATATCATTCAGTATTAATTCTTTTTAAGCAATCATCGTATATTATAAATTATGGATATAGTTGAAACAACATTTTTTAGAAATTAGAATTGTAATCGAAATGTAAGAAATAATCGTGAAAGAAAATAACTTCATCAATTAATAAATTATGAAGTTTATGAAAATATTTCATACTTTAATAAGTTATATCGTCCACTGTTCAGAATGTTGACTTGTATTAATTATATATCAGCCAAGCACGACACATATCCTCTCTTTAAATCACCTGTAGAGTCAGATGGTTATTATTGGAAGTTCCAGTTTATCATCTGTTTACCAAAATATATTCTGAGCGATTCAGAAATATTTTAAGAAATATGTTTTGTTATCATCTGGAAAGAACCTTAAAATGTTGGTAAATTTTTTAACGTGTTATTAGTACTGACGAGCTTTTACCAGGATAAATATTGAAATTTAAAAAAATTGTTGAAATATCATAGTATAAACACCACCTAAAATTAGCCGTTATATGAGCCATATTCAACCAAAATTAGTAATTGTTCTATATGTGTTTAGAATAACATTTTCAGAATCAATTGCCTTATACGTGTGTCTTATACCTCTCTCGGTTTAGATCAATCCAGTTGCATTTCTTTTATTGCATTTTTATATTTATTCGTAAGGAAGTTTAACAAAAAGGAGTTTAATGTTTATTAATGAACGGTGATCGGTATCCTTTTTCAGTATTATTGCTCCATTTTGATTTTATTATATATTTTACACTTATTTGCTTACCTCCGAGTTAGATACGCGAAATACCACTGCAGAGTGATTCTAGAACAAATATCTCCAGGAGAAAATATAATACAAACAAAATAAAATCGTTTTTATAAAGTGTACAACCTTGCATCAAAAAGCACGATAGATAAATACTGTAATATATAATTTAGTTTCTAGTTTATATTGTAAAAACATTTTAAGATTTTACCTGTCTCTTCAGTCTTGGGTCCAAGTCCAGGGTCATCATCTTGTAAATCATAGGAGCCAACTCTTCAGCCTACAATGTAGTCCTTTGGTAAGATGACTTGATGGTAAGCATTGCTTACTTCAGGTAAAACAATTGAAATTGATATACTAAAGAGCTTAAAACAACAATATTTAATAATAAGTATCTTCGTACTAAAAATCTAGTATCGACAAGATATACCCTATACATATATATCTCCAAGGTAATCTCGCTGGTCATGATTTGATACAAATTAATAATCGTATATTATGATCGTATATAATGTTTGGGTAAAAAAGGTAATGCAATTAATTTTAGATAATATTTTTAAACGTTACTCACACTATAAAGCATTCTTTTAAAGGCTTAAAGGGGTTAGAGTTGAAGAATATATACAGAATTTAAAGAGCAACAATAAACTTACTATTACACTTATTATCAGAGTGACTTGGATTAAGATGTTTGGTATTCATGGAAGTCATCAATGAATCAAACTAATCGAAAGCAGCATTTTTAGTCTTTTTACCTTAATGACTAGAAATGATATAATCATTATTTAAATATGCAACGTTAATATTTATATATTTTACACTAGAACATATGACCTATAAACGATTTTGTATCATATACACGAGTACAAGACTTGTATAAGAGGATTAAAAGACCAATTTATACAATTATGTATTGGGTTAGTACTTCCATCAAAACATCTCTAGTAACGGAGAGAAATTATTTCCAAAATATATATTTAATCATTAAAAATATTTCATGGATTTCGTCTACCTTTTATCTATTCCCTACTCCTTCACTTCAAGTTTTATATTATTATTATAACCATTTACAACATTACCGATTTAGTGACCCGTGTGCTGGAGTGAGACAGAAGAATTAGGACCAAGAAGAATGCCAATGACCAAAGCCCATCGTTGACAATGAAAATGATATCATGTTGTGCAACACGGTGGAAAAAGTAGAACAGGTTGATGGTCAGTTGGACGATCAAGGCGAGGATGGCAGCTATCATCTGGTCGCTAAAGAATATGTTTACTTGGTACGTGGCATCACACAGCAACCAGTAGGTATTCATTAGATTCTTGATCGTTCTCATATGGTGGTGTAGCAACTGTAACGTACAGAACATGTTTACTTGGTACACTGGCATTACACAGCAACCAGTAATTATTCATTAGATTCTTGATCGTCTCATATGGTGGTGTAGCAACTGTAACGTACAGAACATGTTTATTTGGTACGTGGCATAACACAGCAAACCAGTTATTCATTAGATTCTTGATCGTCTCATATGGTGGTGTAGCAACTGTAACGTACAGAACATAGTTTATTTGGCATTGTTATAACACAGCAACCAGTAGGTTTTCATTAGATTCTTGATCGTCTCATATGGTGGTGTAGCAACTGTAACATACAGAACATGATTTATTTGGTACGTGGCATATCACACAGCAACCAGTAGGTTTTCATTAGATTCTTGATCGTCTCATATGGTGGTGTAGCAACTGTAACGTACAGAACATGTTTATTTGGCATTGTTATAACACAGCAACCAGTAGGTTTTCATTAGATTCTTGATCGTCTCATATGGTGGTGTATCAACTGTAACGTACGGAACATGTTTATTTGGCATTGTTATAACACAGCAACCAGTAGGTTTCATTAGATTCTTGATCGTCTCATATGGTGGTGTAGCAACTGTAACATACAGAACATGTTTACATGGTACTGGCATTACATAGCAACCATTAGGTTTTCATTAGATTCTTGATCGTCTCATATGGTGGTGTATCAACAGTAACGTACGGAACATGTTTATTTGGCATTGTTATAACACATCAACCAGTAGGTTTTCATTAGATTTTTGATCGTCTCATATGGTGGTGTATCAACTGTAACGTACGGAACATGTTTATTTGGCATTGTTATAACACAGCAACCAGTAGGTTTTCATTAGATTTTTGATCGTCTCATATGGTGGTGTATCAACTGTAACGTACGGAACATGTTTATTTGGCATTGTTATAACACATCAACCAGTAGGTTTTCATTAGATTTTTGATCGTCTCATACGGTGGTGTATCAACTGTAACGTACGGAACATGTTTATTTGGCATTGTTATAACACAGCAACCAGTTTCATTAGATTCTTGATCGTCTCATATGGTGGTGTATCAACTGTAACGTACGGAACATGTTTATTTGGCATTGTTATAACACATCAACCAGTAGGTTTTCATTAGATTTTTGATCGTCTCATATGGTGGTGTATCAACTGTAACGTACGGAACATGTTTATTTGGCATTGCTATAACTCATCAACCAGTAGGTTTTCATTAGATTTTTGATCGTCTCATACGGTGGTGTATCAACTGTAACGTACGGAACATGTTTATTTGGCATTGTTATAACACAGCAACCAGTTTCATTAGATTCATGATCGTCTCATATGGTGGTGTAGCAACTGTAACATACAGAACATGTTTACTTGGTAAATGATATTACACAGCAACCAGTAGGTGTTCATTACATTCATGATCCTCTCATATGGCGGTGTAGCAACTGCAACATACAGAACATGTTTACTTGGTACATGATATTACACAGCAACCAGTAGGTGTTCATTACATTCATGATCCTCTCATATGGCGGTGTAGCAACTGCAACATACAGAACATGTTTACTTGGTACATGATATTACACAGCAACCAGTAGGTGTTCATTGCATTCTTGATTGTCTCATATGGCGGTGTAGCAACTGCAACATACAGAACATGATGACTTGGTAAGTGATATCACACAGCAACCAGTAGGTTTTCATTAGATTCTTGATTGTCTCATATGGCAGTGTAGCAACAGTAACATACAGAACATGATTACTTGGTAAGTGGCATCACACACAGCACACAGTAGGTGTTCATTACATTCTTGATTGTCTCATATGGCGGTGTAGCAACTGCAACATACAGAACATGTTTACTTGGTACATGATATTACACAGCAACACAAGTAGGTGTTCATTACATTCTTGATCCTCTCATATGGCGGTATAGCAAATGCAACATACAGAACATGTTTACTTGGTACATGATCACACAGTAAAGTAGGTGTTCATTACATTCCTGATTGTCTCATATTGACGGTGTAGCAACTGCAACATACAGAACATGTTTACTTGGTAAATGATATTACACAGCAACCAGTAGGTGTTCATTGCATTCTTGATCGTCTCATATGGCAGTGTAGCAACTGCAACATACAGAACATGATGACTTGGTAAGTGGCATTACACAGTAACCAGTATGTTTTCATTATATTCTTGATTGTCTCACATGGCGGTGTAGCAACTGCAACATACAGATCATGTTTACTTGGTACATGATATTACACAGCAACCAGTAGGTGTTCATTACATTCTTGATTGTCTCATATGGCGGTGTAGCAACTGCAACATACAGAACATAATGAGTTGGTAAGTGGCATCACACAGTAACCAGTATGTTTTCATTTTATACTTGATTGTCTCATATGGCGTTGTAGCAACTGAACATACAGAACATGTTTACTTGGTACATGATATTACACAGCAACCAGTAGGTGTTCATTACATTCTTGATTGTCTCATATGTTGGTGTAGGTTCAATCCTTACCTATAATGAAACAAGAAATGGACTTTTATTCAATCTTCTAAAAATACAAATGAAGGTCAATAGGTAGTTTTACACATGATAAATTCTCAATTTTACGTATGTTAGATTTTATAATAAAACTTTCAGTAAGCTAGGGAGAATAATACTACGCAAGAGTTCGCTGAGATCAAATATAGTAACTGAGTTTGAACTTTGATTCTATTTTCTTATATTTTCTGTTTACTATATATTAAAAATAGTGTAACTTGCTAAACATTTTTTGCAGTTGACCTATGTAAAAATATTCCCTACCACTCATTAAAATCCTATACGATGACAGGCACCATAATCGAACTCTTTCTAGTAGGAATGAAGCTTCATGCAGTCACGTATAGAGGTCAGTTCGTTTTTTAGTTATTTTGTGGACAAACATACAGACGGAGAGACAGACGGAAGTGAAAATTTTCAGCCTCCAGACTGGGTTTAGTAACTCTTAGAAATAAAGTATTGTCCTGTAGACATAATATAATATATTTTATAAGGAACGTAGTAAAATATAATCTCTTACAAAACTATTTTAAACTTTAAAATCGTACTTACTGGAGCCTGGACTGATAACTAAAAAATGTTGCTTCATCCCAGATTTTCCGAAATCTCTCACTACGTGGATGATTTTTGTATTTAGTTTTCTAAATCTATGAGCAATAATGTTGGTGACATGAGTGAACTGAATCAATAGTACAGCGAAGACGAAGTTCATGGACAACAAGAAGAAATAGAATAATGTGAAGTATTCGTCCTGCTGCAGGTTCATCTGTTGCAGAGATGAATATTTGTACTGCAGTATTGTTTCTGTCATGATTATCGTGGCAGTGAGAATAAAAACAATAGTAACCTTTAGACCAACCCGATCATTCTGTGGGACTTGCAGGAAGTTCTGATCAATGGTCTCCAAAGTACGACAGAAGTTCACGAGTCTCGGATATTTCCTGGCATTACTAACTAGTACGACGACCACTAACACTGTGTGAGTCACAAAATCTAGAATCACTGTGAGAAGGATGGTACTGTCGTAACTACCATTCTCTTTTGAAAACACCATGTACACCCATAGGAATGATGACACAGTCTGGACCACTATAACTAATAAATTCCCTATCAACAAAGTTAAGGAAAACGTCAAACGTTTCTTTTCATTACACATGTATTTCAAAGGAAATGCACCAAATATTTGACTAAATATAAGTATATTCCTTGGTAAAACATCCATGTTTTACTCGTCTCTAATAAGTGTTTCCATATTGTTTCTAAGCTTGTAGAAACTTGTTATGCCAAGCTTGTTATCAATTAAGGCACCTATTGTTAGTACAGTAATGAATGTCAGCAATTTTAACATTCATTGTTGTTGAACTGTGAATTAATTATTAGAACACATCTAGGTAACAAAGGAAAGTTGTTTCTTTTCCTAATCTACCGGAAATGACTTATTACAAAAGAATTAGTAATGCAGTGATTTGCATAATGCAGAATTATTGAATACAAATTACTATAAAAGATTAGGTAATACAATTACTTTTTTTTTGTTTGTACAATTGCCAAGGACAAACTGTCTGAGCGTTGGCAAAGTTTCAAGTCTGAAAGTAAAACATTGAGTTTGATGTTGGTGTAATTTACTCCATGGGATTTGTCTGAGTGTTAGTGAACATTTATCCTTGGACTGCGCTAGTTAACCGTATTGGCAACAAGAAAATAACAGAGTAATTAAATGTTTAAACAATCTGAGTACAATGGTATTATATGTTAACAAGTGACACATTAATACTGCAACCTCAGAATTAGCAAAATATTGTAGTATTCTTGCATCACAAACTTACTTAGAAACGTATGAAAAGGGTATATCAATGTTTAAAATCCATTAAGTTTTAGTCCTAAAGAACTAAGCTCGTACTCCTAATAGATAAAAATATGTGTGTTGCTCTCTATACAAATGTATATCACGTTATTTCTCAGGTCAGACAATCATATTTCACTATATATACATAGGTCTTCGATGCTTAGTTTGCCATCTGTCTGTCTGTATGTGTTTTTCATTAAAAAAATAATATCTTAAAATATACTAGATGAAATTATATCAAATTTGACTCAAATGTTTTTTTTTATTATAAGGCCAGTTACTGAAAAATATATAATTAAACAATCTTTAGTATTTTCAAAATTGTGGCTTTTTAAACTTTGAATATCTTAAAAATAGCATTTTTTCTCAAGAATTACAGGAATAACAGTTTTTCGAGTTTTTTATCACAAATCTAAAGCACAAAATTATTTAAATGATTTGGAATAATAATATTTTTTTATGTATACGTTACAAACTCTATTATGTTGAAAATGTACTGACAATATTTAAGTGAGACTATTCTATGTTACTCATTATAGTGCTTTCATTTATGATTTCTGCTCGTATAACTTATTATATAACTCGGAAGTCAACAGTAAAAATATTTTAATTTCTTGTGTACACGGGGTAACTGTTAGACGAGCCTATACAGCGTGGAGAGGACTGTCTGTGAACAGGAAATTGCTTGAATCCTGAAATTAACTAGTTTTTGTAATGCAATTATCCTCAACAAAGGGATAATTTGGTTTCTGTGTTTGCATGATTGTATTTCTCATACATAATTATAACTCTTAATGTTAGCATTTAACTTTACAAATAGGTTATTTAGCTTGATTATATGTTTTTTTTTACATTAGAGCGATTCTTAAATGATGACACAGTTCAGATTTTCATACAGGCTTTGAAAAATGTGCTTTTATAATAAATAAGACTACATAACACAAATAGTAATAGTACACAATACTACTTCTACTGATGTTGCCTGCAAAATTTCAAGTCTGTAGCTATATGGCTTACCTGTCACATTTAAACATTTAATATGTTTGTACTGGGTTTGTTTACAAATCTAATTATCCTGTAATTTACGTTGCTGTTAAATGGTTAAATGTTTATGGTTAAATATAATACCAATGTACAAATGTCCTATGGATTCATATGCACTATCATAAATATAAATGAAAATTCAAGTCTATAAGGTAGTTCGATCCCGAAATATAGGAACAACATTGTTTTAGTGATAGGCTGTAAGTAGTTTTATAATACTCTAAGGAAACATATGTTATGTTTATCATATGGTTGTAATAAGGTGATGGGTTTTGTTAAAAATACAATAATAAAGCGGTAAATTTTTGTGTTTTTAAGGTATGTATTTATTTAATATTCATAATTATTATAAATGGACACAACAGTTTCAAAAAGAACAGCTACTTAGAAAGTTATTGTAAAATTTACAGACGAAGATCCAATTCTAGCACGGCTAAAAAGAGGCTTTGAACCAGGGAAAGAACGGAGCGTTGAGTTAAATCTTCGAAAAAAAGATTCATTTCTGTTAAAAGTTGCAATCTGAAATTCTTTCTGAATTATATATTACTCATCCTGGAATTGTAAAAGTTAAGGCCCTTGCTCGGACACATTTTTTTTTTTGAAAAAATATTGACAGGCATTGAGGATACAGTGAGAAATTGTGAAGCATCTTGTGTAATTTAGTACCCAAATAAGGTACCTTTACATATATGGGACCAGCCAGAACTGGCAGCGCGTTCACAAGGCTGTGCAAGTACATACAAGGGACTTCAATTTATGATTCTTGTAGATGCCGATTCAATGTGGCTAGAAATCAGAATAACGAACTCCTCTCCAACTTCAAATTCCACAGTTAGAATTCTCAGTATATAATATTTTCACATTTTGGCCTGCTCATACTTCGTCAGAATTCAAGAGATTTTGTTAGAGGAATGGAATTAATCAGAGATTTATTGCTTTTGTTCATCCTAGTACCAATGAACAAGCTGATCGTTATGTTCAAATACTGAAACAGAAATTAGCATATATGAAAAGTTAGAAAGAACCTGTCCCACAAAAATCGAGTTGTTAAACTTGAGATATTGTAAAACTTCTCTGGTTTGTGAAAAACTCCATCAGAACAATTTGTTCGACGTGATGTTCAAACAAGACTCGACTTACAAACTCCAAAAGCTTCTGATAGAAACAAAACATTTCATCCGTACTTAGCAAAATCGTTAAGAGTGGGAGAACGGGTGCAAGCAAGCTCAAAATTATTCCATTTTAGATTCTTGGCTCTAAGGCATAGTTGTACAAAATCTGCGATGAATCCATTACATTGTCGAGCTTGACAGAGGTTACACTATAAAAAGACATCGACTGCGAAATAGTGGTGTTGTGTATGAGGAAAGAAACTTGTACTCAGCTATTTATCCTACAAGGAATTGTCAAACTTCTCTACACCTTCCGCCATCTATTACTAAAATCACAGAAACCAAAGCAATTTTATTGTGTGTGTGTGTGTATATATATATATATATATATATATATATATATATATATATATATATATATATATATATATATATATATATATATATATATATAATTTCAATAAACATTGAATCACAAAAAGTACTTGCTCCGCCGGGATTTGAACCCGGATCTCTCACTTGCCGGGTGAATGTGCTACCATTACACCACAGAGCGCTTACCTTTTCCGATTCAATTATTTTGTATTTGGCCGTATCTGTCACATATGCGTTTAAATAAGTAAACTAACATATGATCGGAAGACCAAATACCTGTCAAACGACTTTTATTTACATTAAATTGTATAAATGGCAATAGCCTTATTTAATTTCAATAAACATTGAATCACAAAAAGTACTTGCTCCGCCGGGATTCGAACTCGGATCTCTCACTTGCCGGGTGAATGTGCTACCATTACACCACAGAGCGCTTACCTTTTCCGATTCAATTATATATATTTATATATATATATTATATATATAAAAAACTTTTCAAAAACTTTTTGAGGCTACATCTCTAATTATTGTTCATTTTTGAATGAAACAAACTTGCACTACTTCAGAAGGTACAGAAGAGAAGTACAAATCAAGATACAAAAGATCTACCAAATTGATGTTGAGCCAACTGAACTATGCCGCTCATGAGTAAAATAACCTGTTGTAATAATAGATTTGTAAAAATACAGTTTTGGATATCAACGAAGTGTCTAGCGTGAACTGTTGTAAATAATTTTATAATATTCTATAGAAACATGAGTTCTGTTTTCACATGATCAGGTGATGTGTTTTGTAAACCATTCAATAATAAAGAGTTACAGTGTTGTTCTTTAGGTTTTCTTAATTTAATATTAATAATTATCATTTAATTGACACAACAGCTTTACTATGATTTATTCAATAAGTTTAGAAATATGCGATAGTAACATGAAGTGCGAAAACTTGAACTCCTTCTAATGGAGATTGGAGTAAACATTTAAGGTCTCTAAACTTCGACGTTTGATAACATACAAGTTCAATGTACGATATAAACTTTGCGTCGTGGATTAATAGTGGATAACTCTTCTAACACCAACTCACGGTTTATCGTTTTGGATTTTTCGTAAATAAAAATAGTTTTTTTCATTAATATAAAGCAAAATCACTACAATTTTAAAATGAAAAGCTATCAAATTATATAATTAATTGCTTATATCCATTTGCTATTCCAACAACAACTAAAGATATATTTTAAACATGAAAAAGACCTTCTTCCTAAATGTTTCTTTGACATTCTATCAACAACTAAAATATATTTAACGTTTAACGAAAAACATACTGAAATAAAAGGTTTTTTACAAGAAATTTTGAGTAGAACATGAAACAATTATCTCTTTCAAAAACGCTATACAATTTTTTATCTATTGCTTACAATTAAGGGCTTAGCAATATTTAATATATAAAGAAATATAAATATAAATTTTACTGGTATGAATGCAAGAAATCTTTTAATAAATGCTGTATTTTGTTTCTTCTGCTCACTTTTTGTTATATTCATTATGAAGAATTATCAATAACATAAAATTCAACAAGTACATATAATTATAATAAACATATAATGCTTAGATTTTAGCATTAACCTCCAGTAGGCGCGTGGCCCTCTGTAACACAAATAGGCGCATGGGCTACATCTGTAGCCCATTGCTATTTATTTTTTTATGAAAGTACCTTTAAATAGTTTTGTATTTTCTTTGCCATGCAATTGATCTCACACTATTTTCGTATGATTTCATATCATTTTTGGTCGTCGAATACATTTTTAAATAGTTTGCGAAAAAAATTTAACAGAAAAACCTTACTATAGCTAAATATTTTATAATAAATATTTAAAAACTTCATTGATTGAAAACTTGAAATTTTTCAGGACAACAAAATAACTTTGACACATTAATTTGATAGATAATTTTATTATAAACACACAAACATAAATAATATACAGTAATTGTTCAGTTTATGATAGTAAACAATGCTTAAACCAAAACCTTACGATAGTTGAGCTAGGCAATGCCTGTAAACAAAATGTCATAACTTTGTGAAAATAATTTTTATAATTCTAATTGTACTGAAATTTACAATAATAAAACCACCTTTAATAAAAACAAACACACCTTAATAATTGTTAGTTTACCTAGCCCCTTCTTTTTATAAAATACTACATCATTATATGTGATAGGTTACACTAATGCAGTAGCCAAACCTTGATGATGGGCTAAAATATTTGTATGAGTATCATTTAGAAATATTGTATATCCATGTAACTATAACATGTAACACACCCAAAATTTTATATGAGTACCATAATTATACAATAACATGGAAACAAAAATCTTAAAAACATGTTGCACAAACAACTGAAGAGTGCTCACCACACACCTTGTGGCCACATTTTTCACAGTTTTTTTCTCGTTGACTTGTCTCTTGCCCTTTGATATAAATGCAAAGGGCGTTTATTCCTGAGATGTTTATCAAGTCAAAAAACACCACCATTGGCCACCGTCGAGTGTTACGAGCAACATCGTACTTGGAACACATTTGATCTACAACATCAACACCTATTTTTGTCTTGTTGTAGAAACTTACAATTTCAGGTTTTTGCTTCGGTCCAGTTTCTTCATCGATTGCATTGTCGTTATGCATTGTTGAGAGCAACACAACTGCCTTGTTTCTTCTTGGACAATAAGAGACGAGGGTCTTTTTTTGTGAGACGATGTAGGCTGTCTTTGTTTGTTGGGTCTTAGTTCATGTGGAACTCCAATACGTGTGGACCTTATTGTTCCAACCATAGTCAGTTTTTTTTTTCTTTTAGAAGTGTCTCAGCCAATGGTACAGACGTGAACCAATTATTAGTTGTCACGTTACGGTTTGTGTTGGAAATCGGCTCCACCATTCTGAGTGTCACTTGATCTGAAGAATTGGATAAGTTATAAGGCCCATCTGGTTGCTTTGCAGGATAAATTTCTAAGTTCAATGTATACATTGATCTTGCACAAACTAGGGAATAAATTTGTATTCCATACCTTGCAGGTTTCTTGGGCATGTACACTTTGAATTTACAATTTCCACGGAATGCAACTAACTGCTCATCAATAGTGCAGTACTCATTTGGTGTGAAATTGTTTTGAAAGTTTTGTAAAACAAGCTCAAAGACTTCTCTGATAGGGGCAAGGTTGTCAACTTCTGAACGCTGCGTTCGGTCTCTCATGTCGTCAAATCTCAAGCAACGCATCAGGAAGTGAAACCTTTTTTCACTCATAGCTAGATAGCAAGCTTCCACACCAGAGCCTGTGGAATTATCCCAAATTTGTGAAGTCTTTTTTCTGCTGCTGCCTAATGTCCCTGAAAGTAGTAGAATGCCAATAAAGGCACGAATCTCAACCTCACTTGTGTTTCTGGCATCTCTATCACGATCAAATTTGACCCTCACAAGATCAATGTATGTGTTAGTAGAAGTAACTATTACTAATTACGGTGTTATCCATAAACAAATTGAAGCAGTCTAATTCGGAAGTTTTACCTCTAGCTTCTCCCTTTGGTCCAGGTAGGCGAATCATCAGATTGTCAGATCTTGTACGCACATTCCTGGGTTGTTGAGGAGTTTTCTTCCACTTCATAACATTTTTATGTTTGTCCCGCACCATGTACAGATTAGCCAATGAAATAGTATCATCAAGTTCAGAATCATCACTTGGTTCCAAACTCATATTGTTATCCTCGGTTTGGTTTATCTGTACGTCCTCAGTGTCAGAAAAGTGTTCCTCCACTTCAACATTATCTTCTTCGCCGTCATCACTGTCGTTTTTCACATAATCATCTTCGTCAGAACTATCAGCAGTCAACAAATCATGAATCAAAGCGTTGTCACACAAACGTTGACGCTTCGCCATTACGTAACGGGAATAGGCGCGCGGTATACAACTGTAGCCCACTACACTTTGTTTCGACTCAGCACACGAACCAGGCCACGCACCCGCTGACTAATGCACTGACTGGGTGGCTGGGGAGCCAGTTTGAAGGTACCTAACCCCCCACCACCCCCACCACGCGGGACAAAGAGCTACAGTGAAAACAATAGCCGTGGTCTACCCTGGTAGCCCGCGCGCCTACTGGAGGGTTAAGCCGATTGATACACAGTTATTTAATGTCCAAACAGTTCCAAACCAAGAAACACAAAAGAAGTATCAATTTATCTTGCTAAAGGTGTAATTGACTATAATGATTACCAAAATACAAACTATAAGTAAAAATAAGAGATTTGAAAAAAGATCTTGTCACAACTTTTATCGTAGGTTTTCTACTCCTTAAAAAAGGTGCAACAATCGTGTAATTGTAATTGAAATTGGTTTATATTCATCGGAGTTCTTAAATAGGCATAACGAAAATAGAATTTTGAATCCTTGAACATTTACTTTCATAACGCATAATTTCAAGGATAGCCAAGGTTCATATAGTGCCAAAACTCCATCTATGGTGTCCACTTTAACACGTGACAGCTGACCTGGCGCTTCTGCCAATTTCAAGTTACTAAGCTGATTTACTCTACTCGACATCTGAGGGTTTCCACCTCTTCATCATTATCTTTTGTCTTTTCTGTATGCTTTTTATTTCTGGCTCAAACCACAAAGTGAAAATTATCTTGTGTCAGCAACTCTGCTTGTCATATGTCTTATGAGTATTTACGTGAGCCCCTTAAGGGTTTAGCTGTTCAGACGGCCATCTTGATTGAAGACCATGAGAACCAGGTTATATCTCAAAGACGTTTATGCCCTTATTTGTGACGAAGATGTATGGGAGAGATGCTACATTAAGACAAATCATTTAAATATGTATTTAAATAACCTGAGAATTTAAAACACTTTCATGTTTTCCTCTGTGATGACTAAAAACTGAGAAATAATCTTTCCTTTTCTAAACTTTGAACAACTTTGAGGTTATTCCAATGAGCGGAATTTGAAACTATTTATTGATTGGTAATGTTTCAGTAAGTGTCGTCATATTTTACAGCTGTATCCAGGGGTTAGGAATAAGGTTTTCACTAAATAATGATGACGTCTGTTTACAAGAATTTTCTTTACCAAAATATTACGATTTAAAATAGATATAACACTATAAACTGCGTTACTTAAATGTTCAAGACCATGTATTATAACATTGTGAAATGTGCCTTGTAAATTACCATAAACCAATGATGCGAAAAACAGATACTATCGTACTATAAAAATTGTTCCGAGAATTTTCAATTGTTTTAATGATAGTTCATGTTCAAGTAACAACAATAAAACTAAAATCAATAACATACTAATTTGTTAATCAATATTTTCCGGGGTTATGATGACGAAAGGAATAAACTTATTATTCTTGCTATAAATTATAACAATTAAAAAAGTTATAACTAGACTGTTTCCTGCAGTTTTTGTGTGTAAGAATAGCAGTTGATTTTGTAAATTTATGTACCTCAATATAAGATCTATAATACAAGGCTCAGCCCAGCTAATGTTACAGCAGGAGTCCAGCCCGAGTCATGACATTGTGTGATTACTCAGTCAGAGTGTACAGTCAGTAGACTGTTTGCTGCAGGCTGTGTGTATCAGAATAGCAGATGATTGTTTAGATATCTGTACCTCAATACAGAATAAAAGTAATACAAAAAGTAAATATGTAATTTATCGCAGCGTTTCAACTTAAATTTGCTTTTACACACAAATCAGTGTTTCCAGCGAGGGAAAGTGCAAGTGTAAAACTTCACAATAGGCTGACATTAGGTGTTTAATAGTTGGCTCGGTGTTTATACCACGTGACTTGCCCAGCATCACGCGATCACGTGATATTAAATAGGTAATTGTATGTATAAAACTTGTTTTCTCGCTAGCTTGCAGGTACATGGCATCTGCCGTCTCAGACGCTATGAGTAAAGAAGGAACTAATCATGTTAGATTTTATGCGTACTTTCTGCATTTCCAGAAATCTTTTGATGTTTCAGCAAATACAAATTTTATAAAACTAATTCCTTTTTACGTTTGTTATTGGATATTTTCAAGACAATCTACAGTTTAAAAATTCACAATTGCTTGAAATACTATATAAAATGTTTTCAATATTAAAAATAAACAACATTAATTAATTAAATAAATAAAATATATGGTTATTATTATCTGTGTCGGATTATTATAACATCTTTAGATGAGCAGTAGAGAAGGAGATTTCAGCTGCAATGCATATACCCAGGTAGGATATAGATGGTATGAAATACCTTTACCTAAATAATATTATATTTTCCCAACTACCTGTAATGATTTAACTTCGGTTTTTTTAATGAGCCAGGTTTCAGTCAGACATACAGATATAAAACTCTCTTCGCTCCACAAATTGATGATAATAGTAAAAGTAGCAGTGACATATTCACACATATTCCAACAAAATATAACAACAATGGGTTTTTATTATTTTATAAGTGCAACATTCGTCTTTGAAAAATATTTTGATACAAGGTCGACTGCAAACTATACAGTGCTAGGCACTATACAGTGGCAGTATTAATTTTCGACCTATATTAACTTTACCGCACAGGTGTATGAAAGTGTCGTGTCAGAGGATAGACATGTCTAGGCGTGTTTGGGCATGTTCTGGCATTAGTAGAGTTTTAACATATAGTGTGATAGCCGTAAACTGATAGAATAATGGTGTAGGACATTACTTGAAGTCTGAATCATTTTGGATGGATATAAATCGTTGATATAATCGTAAGATATTTAAATTCTACAAGTCTATTGCATTACTATAGAAGTATTGTCAACGATAAGTTTATTAATTTTTATTATATAGAATCTAAAAGTAATCATTTTTATAGAGTAAAATATAAATAACAAACAAAACATCTAATGTAATATCTATGCTGTACTAACAAGACGCTTGTAAACGTTGAAAAAAGATGTCTGTTTTGTAATTAAAGTGTACTTTAATTTACATTAATGATCTTCCTTTTAAAACTGTGTCCAACAATTAACCACGAGAATAAGAAATATTAGCATCATGCAATACGAAACTAGATAATATGATTAGCACGGGCTTGCAATAAAAATAAATTTCTCGTGACGATAATTCAGTCTAATAAAGACAATTTGTATTTTATAAGTGGCCTACACAACCTGCTCTTTCTTGAAATATATAACTAAATTTATCCTAACAGAGAAATCGAATGACAGTTGCGCTTGTTTTGGAAGAGTTTTAAAAGAGAAAAGATGAAAAATATCAAACGATAATTATTATATCAGATTATTATCTGTACTAGCTATCTGTATTAACTAAACTGACTGTAATTCAAATAAATTATAATTATATCAGACTCAGAAAAAGGAGTCAATAGAAAGGACATAAATGAATTTTGTCTACGAGAACTTATTTTGTTTTTCTTTATCTGATTTGATGATCTTATCTGAATGAATGTGTTTCAAGCTAAGAAATATGATAAAAGGGTGAAATTATTCTTTAATTATTGTTAATACTTTTGTTAACTTTTCGTTAGACACCCATTATAACTCTTTTTGTCTGTAATGTTTTCTTAACTTCTTTCTTCATTCATATAAAAGTATAGCAGCTTTCAATGGATACTCAACTAAATTAATCGACAGTTTATTAAAAAAAAAAAAAAAAAAAACAAAAGAAGAGTTTATAAAAAACATAAAGGACTACTTTAAAAAGTGAACAAAAAGAAAAACGAAACTGGCAATCCATTAGTTATGGTCCATTTTATAAAGAAATAAAAAAGTAATGAGAAAAAATTTTTGACACGAACATAACATTTTTCACAACAAATAAAATAAAAAAACCTAATTTAAAACCCAAATTTTAGATGAAAATAAAAGTGGCATTTACAAAAGTAACTGTGAAGATTGTGATAAGATTTACATTGGCCAGACAAAAAGAACCATTAAAAAAAGATTTTAGGAACACGAAAGATATTATAAATACGGACAAACTGACAAATCAGCTATTGCCAAACATTCATCTGAAACAAATCACAACTTTAAAAATTTCACATTATTAAAACAAGTCCATAAACAAGAAGAAATCGGCCCTTACGAAACATTATACATAAAAAAACGTAAAGATAAATTATTAAACAATGATTTTGGACTGACTCAAAATTCACCATTCCTTTAAAACATATAACTAAATACTGTTGGACCAAACATTTCATACATATACTCGTACTAATATTTATTCTATTTTTCTTTTATCCATATACATTTTGCATTAAGTTTTACTCAGATGATATTTGTTTTAAATTGTTGATTCACACCTGACGATGGTATCTTTGATGTCGAAAAGCCTCGTGTTAAAATATAAAAATTATTGGAGAATTGTCAGTTTTATTTTATAGAATAACAGAACATTGTTTTTCCAATAGGAAGAGTTCCTCCTTCAAAGTAATTTCTAAGTTAACCGGGAACAACTGCCTAAACAACATTAATACCAAAACAAATACAGCCTGAATTTTCTACTAATGCTGTTTTTACTACTTAAAATACTAAAATATATTTTATAATTACATTTTCAGAATAATAACCTATCATTTACACTCAAGTAGTGTGCTCTATCTATCTCTGCATAATCGCGGATTTCATAATAATCGGAGGGTGGTAAATGTTAGCATGTATTAACTAATTATTTACAATTTTACTAATTAATTGTTACAAACGAAGAGAGTTACACATATTTTTGGAGACAGAGCTCGCATATTCTCTGTAGCACATCAGCAACAGATATTGGCTTCTCTTAACAAATTTAAAATTCCGAATTTGCAATGAGATTTTGTATGTAAAAGGCTTCAATTCATTCAACAATAAATACAGTAAAATTATTAAGAAATATAAATACTATATACCCTAATTTTAGATATTTTCATTAATAAATATTGCGAAATTACCAAAAATGGTTTAATACATATTTAAGGTTTACATTTATAGCTTATAGATACTCTCATTACGGTAGGAAATGGGAAAAAAGTTCAATCACTGTCAAATTAGTTATCTTAATTTCTAAAAATATTCTATTTATTAATGTTTTCTATTTGGATCCATTGATATTTCCATGGTAATTTTATAGATATCTAACCTGACACATAACTCCAATCTGGGCATGGTTTTTATTACGTGTATGTTTTTACAGATAGTGTGCATGGAGTTAATATACAAATTGTTTGTTGTGTTTTATAGCTTACGATTTGCTATGATTTGATTATTTATATCTAGAAAGTAGTTATGAGTTAGATAGGTAATTCACTTATGAAAGGATCATATTGCAGACGTAGTGTTTACAACCGATTTCATGTATGCGGAAAATAACACCTATCACCTTTACAACCCTTCTATAGGCAAAAACAACCAATAAGCAGTGTTTTATTATTTTATAACATTTTACCTAACGAAATATTTCTTAAGAGCTGTACTAGTAAAATTCATAAAAGGGATGTGTTTGTGAAAAATTATATTAATCAATGGGACTTGTAATACATTACAAAAATAAAGTTTTAATGAAGTAAATACATTTTTCTCCAAACGACTTCTTGAGGTTGTGGTCTACTTGATAAGGTACGACTTTGTTCACAAATTAATTATCGCTCTTCTGTCAAGTATTACTTTGACGTTGGACAGCCTTGAACTGTCAACAGACGTTGATTGTCAGTAACATGTTTACTTCCATTGTCAATTGTTCATTGTTTCTTAATAAGTACAAAGCATTGAAGTAATCTAATTCTCAGTTCTTATGTGGTTTATTTTACACATTTTGCTTTTCATTTACACGTTATGTATTCAACACTGTGTTTGAACCATTTGCATGTTTATGTATAGATGCCTAAATTAAAGAACCATTGTTGTTAAAAGAATTTTAGGTGCAACTGATGAATACTTAAATTCCTTTTCAATTTTTAGCAGTATTTTCTTTAATTTTTACCAAAATATATTTAAAAAATATAGAGTATTAAACATTTATTAAATTACAATTAATTGACAAATTAAGTGATTTTCTATAATTGCAATCTTCTTCTACGTTTTAACACTATGTTTAATTATGCATGAAATCAACCAAATTAAGGGAAAATAAATTTTTGTAATTATATATACGGATGTGATAATTAATAGTCTCATATAGTACGCTTGGTCTTTACAAAGTTAGTATCTTCGATACACTTGTTGTATAATTGATACACCTGGTTTATAACAGATTAGGTTTTATTGTACAGGTGACGAGCCGGGCTGACGTACCCCGGCAATTACCACATATGAGTTCCCTCATTACCAGCACACATACCCGGGGTATGGCCAGGTGATAATGAGGGTTACCATTACGTGGGCAGTTGCTTCGTCCCTGGTATTCCATACTATTTCTTCGGTATATATCCAGACAGCAATTCATTCATACAATAGTATAATATTATACTATGGAGCATTTTGCGTTTTTTAGAAGCAAAAGCAAAGTTTTTCTAGAAAGTTCAGAGATATTATAGATAATTCCGATACATTAAATATTGTTTAATACCATAATCAATTTGTAATAAGTTGGTGTTTGCATTTGAAAACATAGTTATATATTGTATTGCAACATAACAAAATGTAAAAGTGGATAGAGGCATCCATTTGGAATGGATTAGGCAAAAAGAATTCTATACTAGAAGCCTTTACAGCACATTCACACGTAAGCTAGCATCGAAATTGTTTACGTTTATTTTTATGATAAAATTTAACGTTTTACTAGGCTTTACAGTAATTACAGTAGTTATTTTATAAAAGCGTCTTTATAACTAAGAATTAGTGACGCGCAACATACAGCTCGTGATGAAATGATTAGATAAATAATTTGGCGTGTGGATGAAAGTTTCGTGCCTCGTTACCAGTTCATTTAGAAGGCTATTCTTCCATCTTAGTGAGAGATATGAGGTTAATGGTTTCCCATTTCTTGAACCTTAAAACATGTCACTATACTGAATGTAGGATTACACCCTTGATAACGTCATCAAGATGGCTACCATGGTGTAATTGGGTGTATTGGCTCCTTACAGTATTAGTATTTTTCACGGGTATTTCTTACAATATTTTGTTGAAGTGTTTATTATTGTGCTGTGGTAAATATAACATTTTTAGTTAATAAAGGTTTATTGACGACCAGCACTATTTCTGCCCAGAAATAATTGATTTTAAGTTGTACGCTGTGAACCGCCATTTCTCCATATTGCGCTATCATGCCTGATAACACTGAGAAGACATCAAACGTGAAAACTAGAAATATGTCCAAGTCCAGTGAAGATAACGAGCCAACTTTACAATCACTTGATAAGAAACTCAATACGATAATTAGTGCTATTGAGGCAAACAGTACTGTTATCAAGGTTATTCAGCAGGAACAAGTTGATTTGGCCTCGTCAGTTGAGCTCTGTCATAATAACATTAAGGATCTATCGGAGTCTATTAAGAAGCAAGACGCGAGAGTTGATATGTGTGTTAGTGAGGTTGATGGTGTTAAAAACGAGAACATTAAATTAAAGTCTAAGGTTCGTGATTTAGAACGGAAGTTAAATGATCTTGAACAATACTCACACCGGAACAATTTAGTAGTGTAAGGTATACCAGAAGTAAAAAACGAGGTGGTATTAAACGTGATTAAACGATTGGCGATGGCAATAAACTTCAAGGACTGGTCCACAAATCTTGTGGATGCTGCTCATCGGATGGGTACATTAGGCGAAGATGGTGAAAGGCCTATTATAATTAAATTTATCAGCCGACTGGACAAAGATGAATTTTTACAGAAGAGAAAGGCTAAGAAGCACTTACGAGCGGCTGACTTGGGTTATGCCAGTGAATCTAGTATCTATGTTAATGAATCGCTCACATCACCAAATAGGAAGCTACTGCAGAAAACTAGAGAAGTTGCTAGGAAGAAAGGCTACCAATACGTATGGACCCTTAATTGTTCCATCTACGTGAGAAAGGCTACTAACGATAAAGCTGTGAAAATTCTTACTGAAGCCAGCCTAGATGGGCTTTGAGTGGAGGACCCTAGTGTTAGTGTCATGTCATTTTGGTTTGGTGTTTATTGTGTATTTTTATATCGAGAGTGAAATATGTTATTACCAAAAAGGTAGGCCTCCTTATTTGTATTATTCACTGCATGGTGCTAGTTATATTTATACTAAGCTATTAGGTTAGACACTTTAAGCTTAAGTTTGGAACACATATTTAGAAGCTTGAACAATGCTAGTTGTAATGTTTATTATAATTATTTATGCATGCCTATCATGAGCAGTATTATATTAATGTACAATATTTATACTGAAGTTAGTTGCCTGGTTGATATAGGCCTAGTAGGCCTGTTATATGGTAGTATTATGTGGTTATTACTGAATGAGCCTTATACTGTTAAATTATATTTTCTATTCATTTTCTCCAAATGTGCTCTATGTCTAACATGAATAAGTGTAATAAAGTACTTAATATATACTACCAGAATGTAAGAGGGCTTAGGTCAAAAACTACTACTTTTAGAACTAATGTTTTGGCTTGTGATTATCACATAATTGCATTGACAGAAACCTGGTTACTTCCTGAAATAAATAATGGAGAAATGTTTAATAATGAGTTTAGTATTTTTCGTAGAGATAGGGATAGGCTAGTGAGTGGAATGGGCAAGGGGGGAGGAGTTTTATTAGCTGTTAGGAATAACTGTTTACAGTCTGAGCATGTGTTAGTTGATAGGTCAGAAGAGATGATATGGGTTAAAGTTAGGGATGGGAAGGGGTTTACTTTATTGATTGGAGTAGTATACTTTAGGTGTAATTCTAGTTTAGATGCTTATATTAGATTTTTTGAATTTGTAGAAAGGTTATGTAGTACCCATAAATGTAGAATTTGCATTCTTGGGGATTTTAACTTAAGAATACTTCCTCATGAAGATTTAGAAAAAGGTGACAGCATTTTTAATGAGTTAAGTAATTTTATGAATTTGGGAAATTTGTCTATGCATAATTTTATACCTAATCACCAGGGCAGAACATTGGATCTTGTTATTTCAAATTGGCTGGAACTGGATTTGGCCTATCATTGTGACAGCCCCATTGTTAATGAGGACAATTACCACCCTGCTTTATATTTGGAAGCTAGAATGGTGCATTATGGTTGAAATAAGTCAGGAAATAGTAATAACAACAGCATTAGTAGTTATAATTAAAAAAAAAAAACAAATTTTGTAGAGTTGTATCATGGTCTTAGGAGCATTGATTGGTCCCTTTTGGATAATATTAATGATCCTAATTTGGCTGTGGACTTATTTTACAAAGCAATTTATCAAGTTTTTGATAACTGTTGTCCAAAAAGGAACAAAGTGAAACGCGTGAATATCCAGTATGGTATAGTAACGAACTAATAAATATTATTAAATTAAAAATAAGAATTAGAAGGAAGTTAACACGAAACTTTAATGAGATAGATTTAAGAGAGTTCAAAAGATTAAGGAAAGATATTAAATGTAGAATAAAATTGGATTATTATATTTATTTAAATAGTGTTGAAAGTAGCATCAATAAAGATGTGAGAAAATTCTGGGATTTTATAAATAATTCAAGGAATCATAAGAATGCTAATAATCATATGTCAGATGGATGTCAGATTATTAAAGGGGATAGTAACATAGCGGAAGCATTTGCTACTAACTTTAAATCTACTTTCACTCCATCCTCTTTAACTGGAAAGTTCACTGACCCTGGAACTTGTCTATCCTCCCTAGCCTTAGTTATTGATAAGATATTTGAGGGTGATGTAAGTGATGCTATTAAATACCTTAGTTGTAAACGATTTGCTGGCCCAGATAAAATCCCATCATATATTTATAAGGGTTGAAGTGAAATATTTGTGAAACCACATTATGTAATTTTTAACATTTGTTTAATTAATTGCTGTTTTCCTGATTTGTTTAAATTAACTCGAGTAACACCTATTTTTTAAAAGTGGAAATTCCAAGCTTGTACAGAGTTATCGCCCAGTTGCAATTTTATCAACTCCTGCAAAAATATTTGAGATTATTATTTGTAAAAAAATTGTAAATTTTATGACACCATTGATATCTGATAGGCAGCATGGGTTTCAAGCTAAGAAATCAATTGTTACAAATTTGTTAAATTTTACGGAATATGTCTTTTTTCAAATGGATAATAACTCTCAGGTAGATGTAATATTTACAGATTTAACTAAGGCGTTTGATAGAGTAGATCACAGTTTAATTTCAAGTAAAATGCATAATTTAGGTTTCTCGTCTAAGTTGGTAAATTCTTTTTCTTCTTACATTTCTAATAGGTTACAATATGTTTCTTATATGGGGCACAATTCTAGTCAATATTTAGTAACTTCAGGGGTTCCTCAGGGGTCAAACTTGGGCCCAGTACTTTTTAATTTGTTTATCAATGATATTGTTAACTGCACAAAAAATTCACAAATTTTCTGTACGCAGATGACCTTAAACTTTATAAATTAGTCAATAGCCCTCAGGATTCCAACGCATTACAGGGGGATTTGGATGCAACTGTAGATTGGACTAGTAAATATAAGATCTTTTTTAATATTAGTAAGTGCAAAGTAATGTCGTTCACAAGGAAAAAGATATCAATTTTCGAATAACTATGCCATAAATGGTAGTAATCTTGAAAGGGTATTTGAATTTAAGGATGTAGGCGTAATTTTGGATCCTACTTTAAATTTCAATCCTCATATCTCATCTATTGTAAATAAGGCCTACAAAAACTTGGGATTTATTATTAGACAGTCTTCAAATTTTCATTCAATTTCAACCTTAAAAACATTGTATATATCACTTGTCCGATCAAATTTAGAATTTGCCAATATAGTATGGAATCCTTATTTTGCTAATCGCATTAATTTATTTGAAAAGGTACAAAAAAGGTTTTTACGATATTTATATTTTAAAGAAACTGGTCACTTTACCTTCGATATTTCATATAATCAACTTTTAAGCATTTTTGAAATGGAAAGTCTTCAAAAACGTAGAAAATTAGCGAATTTACTTTTTCTTTTTAAATTGCTGAGAGGTGAAGTAATGGATTCATTTTGCTTGTCAAAAATTAATTTTTACACTCCATCATTTTATAATAGATCCCAAAATTTGTTTCACATTAATTTTTCTCGTACAATGGCACATTTTTCATCACCTTTGAATACAATGATGAGATTGCATAATTCTTTGCCTGGGGAGGTTGATATATTTTTACATAGTATTAATCAATACAAAAGACTTTGTCAGAGGGATATAAACTGAGCTAGACTAACTAATACCTTACATACACACATTTAACAAATTACTACACTAACAATATTTTTATTAAGATGTTTGTACGTGATTAAAAACGCACACACGCGCGCGCACACACGCACGCGCGCACACACACACACACACACACGTTCTTTTTTATGGCTTATCTTGACTTTGTGAATATTTATGATTATTTATTATTGTTGTTATTTTGTTTATAATTTTATTATAGTTACGTTGTTATATCTATATATATATATATATATATATACATATATATATATATATATATATATATATATATATATATATATATGTATGTATCTGTTATTTATCTTTAGGCTTAATTATCTATTTAATGGAACTATTTTGGTGGAACACTGGACTGGATTGAATTTATTTGAATGTGTGAATATTATTGCATGTCATCTTGATTTAAACATGCACAATGTAATTGGGTGTGTAACCTGTATTGTTGCATGTAAATAAAATAAATAATTGAAAGTAAGACAGGCCAGTGTAATTGACATTCAGTGGCTGAATTGCATACACTTTTGTCGACTCATTAGTTTGATATATTATAGCGTTGGTACGTTCTAAAATATTACGCGTAATGTTTGCTTCACAGCATGGCCTGGATATTAGATTTACATCTGTGTCACCTACATGCAAGCCTGAGTTTACTTACAAACCCTTCTCGACAAATAAAGCGGAAAAGAGAGAATGCAGGCCTGTGTAACTAACATTCGGAGGATTATACACAATGTCAGGATCCATCTCATTCCTTTCACTCTTAGAGGGCAGAGTCATGTTGGATCCACATCGGCAAAAAACCTAAATTAATGCTTTTATGTGAATTTGATAATATACAATAAAAATAATACTTAAAAGTGTCTGCTAATGCTCAACCAAATCTCATCGAGTGACATACACCATCAACGAACTCGATGTTGCTTATATAGAAATGAGGTTTTGAGGAAAATTTCAAGGTCAAGTTAATTATATTCTTGAGATATTGTGCGGACAATCGAAATGACATTATCTTTGCTAACTCTAAGAAAACAAGGCATTTTAGAGTCCCCCAATATCTGGATATAAGAAAGTATACGATACGTACATTGCGGTAAGAGAAACACAACGCTAAGAGAGAGTCTGAAACGTCATTGCGACGCTTTTAGCGCAGATGGAAAGAGGAGGAATTGAGCCTAATGACATTTATATAGAGCTCGAACTTACTTGATCTCAACAAACTTGACAAGCTTGACTCTCATGTCTTAAAGCTAAGTTTTCCAGGTTTCCTATCAATGCGACCTGAATCAGCAGTCATGGATAACATATATTTTATCAGTATGACATATCAAAATTTTTTTGGAATAAAATTTTTAGTACAATATTGACCGTTAAACCATCGTACATGCAGTATTTTGTTGAAGGTTTAACGTCTTGAAGTTATATCCAACTTTGAGAGATAATACTGATAAATCAATAACTTGACAATTATTATAAACTTGATAATGTAAAAAAACTGTTATTTTGTTAAACATTGATTATACTTAAATAAATAATATATATTCACCGTTAACTTTACTTTCACGAACATTTAACAAATCAACCGATAATCACAGACAGATTATTACTTTTATTAAATTATATATTTGTCCTTTTCACAAAATAAAAATTGTACATACCACGACAAATATGTTTTACAGTCGTAACTTTCATTAGTTTTGTTAAAATTGATTTTCCAGTAATTGGACTGTAAAGGTAATTTTATCGCAATTAAAGTGTATTTCCGCTATCAATACAGATTTCTCTTAATTAGCAATACGTAAAACTTGACGTTTTATCTGTTAATCTCCAAGGAGATTTTAGTGATTTTAAAATACTTTTTCTTCAACCTTTCCATTGTTCCTTATAGCTCTATTCATTTGTAATAATGTAAGGTATTATATAGTATACTTTTTATTGTATTAATATTTAGATTGTAATTAAAATCTGTTTAAGTATATAATAAAACAATGGAGATTACTAAGTTTCTTTATTGCTTATTTCTTCTAGTGGAAGCCACTATGGATTAAAAACAACCGAGGTGTCAAGGAATATCGTAAGTACATCTGGGCATCTCCGTGAATGTTCAAGAGCGGCACGTCACTAATCTGAAAAGTAGAAATATTTATGTACAGGGGTGGGTCACTAGGTTCAGTCTACTGCGGAGAATGAATATTGGGTTGTGTGGAGCTGCCTTAGTGTTAAAGCCAGTTGCTAGCGTAGACATAAGGGTGTGCGACCCATTTCTACTTTGATTGGAGAGGCTGGTACAGAACTGACCTCCCCTTCTTCCAAGGAGACAGGATTTAGAATAATACGCAAAAACATTCCCCATGGACCACGACAGGAGAGGGACTCCCAAACTTATCCATCTAGAATATCCTGTAAATCCGGGAGCAGGGCAAAAGTATTTTTAAGACTAAGGGGTAATTAGCCTCTTGCCCAAAAAGAGAATAAAAAAGTAACATGATTGAGAATTTTTATTGTTTCTTTGATGGCGGGCCCTATCACCGATCTTACTCGTCCTGAAAATTCTACCACTCCGGAAATAAGGTCAAACATCCTTTCAGGGTGAAGTTTAATGAAGGCTATCCTCAACTATTTGCTCCAAATAAGAAGATCAGCCGAATTTCATATTTTTTTTATTTCTTATCTTTTTATTTTTTCCGTAAAAGAATGTACAGTATATACATTTACGTCGTTACAGTTAGTACTGTGATGGCATCTCAAACATTTCTGTCCGATTGTTTATATACTGCGTAGTATATGAAGAATTTGATGTGTTAAGGCATGAAATATACTGCAAAAAGTCTTTATAAGAACAAAATATTTGCAAGTCACGGAATCATTTCCAAATATCCGAAATGAAGTGGTTTTATATATATATTTATATATATATATATATATATATATATATATATATTCTTTTTGCATTTTTCTTCTTAATACTCTGTAATTAATTAGCTAATTAGTACTAGTTATAATAACAGAGAGAAAACAAAATACACGTTGTTATGTTTTCTCATAGACTTTACACAATTTACACTTCATTTACCTTTCTTACAATAAATATTATTATAAACTGCAGGTCAAAGACTGATCTATAATTAAAAGCAGAAAAGTGATCTAGAAGGTTTTGATCAATTTGTATTAACAGACTTAACTAGTCTAACCCATTCATGTTTTATTGGTAGCTAAAGCGGATGATTGATTTGGTGTTGTCAAAATCCCAAATACCTTTTAAGAGCAAGGATTACTGTACTGAATTAAAAATAACATTTTTGCATGTTTCACTTAACTACTACATATTTAAATATTCTATAATATCAAATGGCGCAAGATAAAGCACAGAATATCTCTGTTATATCACTTGGAGTATTTAATACTTGAAATATTATTTAGAAATCGAGCAAAACAAAACACTGATTCAGTGTGCAGGGGTGTCCACCCCTTATCTACCAGTGTTTGCTCACAACAAACAACTTAACACTACGCCTCAAGCTTGTTGTGCCGTGATAACCGCAGATAAAATCCGTAGTAACATTTTACAGCTGCTTGCTTAGTGTTCTTTTACAAAGTCTCACGCGATCACGTGACATTGTAACCGTCATAGTAACGACCTTTTATCTTTGTCGGCTTTCACAAAAAAATCAATTTATTACTTACTAAAGTAAATTACTTTTAAACGGTTTACGCCTTGTAGGAAATATAAAATTGTAAGTTATGATTGTTTTCATTGTCTGTCATCTTTTCTTAGTTTCAAAAATAAATGTAGTTTTGTATAGGAAATTCATGTCTTAAAAATTGCAGCATGAATTATTTAGTTATGATACCTTTTTAATAAATTTGCTCTAACATTTTAGAGAATTCTACTCTAATTGTGTAAAAAGAGCTCACATGTAACTTTGTTAAATTTTTTTCGTATACTAATATTTCTAAGTACACAGCAATAATGTATAATTCCTAAGCACACCGTCTAACTGTTAGACAATTCTATATAACATGGACTATTTTAACTGAAAATGAAATTATCGATTTCTCGATTAATTCGATTTTAATCGATTTCTAAATTTCCATGATTAAATTTCCCAACCTTCATCATAAATCTTGTGCATTTCACTTTCATAGTAGATTATTTATCGCAAACAGAACTACTTGTGGTATAATTTAGCTGCTCTGAATACTGGAGCAATCTAATAATATATTAATCTAAGAAATTCCCGTTTTGGAGACGTATCCTTGTACATTCATATTCATAAATCATCTGTATACACTAATTCTTAAATTTTAGGTCGGCCCTAAAACGGTATGAGTATTATTTTGGTTTTTAAATATAACAAAATGTCATATAATATTACGATTGTATGGTAGTAATTTTAATAACGGCTTACAATGCAAGTAGTAAAATAATAAATAAATATATTAATAAATAAATAGATGAAAAAAGGGAAGGTGTAAAATAAATCTAATTGATCAGGTCATAAGGTGTAATAATAGTATGTAGTTTAATTCTTATATTAAAATATAAATAATTTATCTCTTTCAGTACCTGTATAGTACAATTATAATATTTATTGTTATTGATAAACAAATATTTTGTATTTTCATATAGTGCAAAAACAAATGTTTGTATTTGTTTAATTGGAGCCTGTCCTGACGGAAGAGTGGACCACTGGTATAAGTCCGTGCAGAATAAATAAAGAAAATGTAAAATGTCTCTCTCTCTTCCTCTGTAATATAACCCAATCTATAGAATACAATTACAAGCCAAGTAGAAAAGTAAGTTATCAGATTATTTTGTCTTTTCTTCTTTTTCTTTTTTATCAAGTGGACCTCATTGCAACTACAGTATATAGTTACTTATTCATTATATTTTCCACAAAAAATAAATGAATTTAAAAACTCTTAGGTGAAGTAACATTTAGTAATTACATTATTACGTAACTATTGAAGAAGATAAAGAACTACGTTACAATAAATAGCTACAAGAAAATTTGTTTGATACAAGAGATGGCCAAATATACCTTCCTAGCATTACTCGTAACTGCATTATTAGACATGTAGCATAACGTGATTTTAGTCCAAAGAACTGCAAAATAAAATTTGAAGTAAATGGAATATTGAATCCTTGAACATTTCTTTTCATCAAATAGCACCAAAGCTCCATCTGTCTGACTATGGTGCCCGCTCTGTCACGTGACAGCTGACCTGGCGCTTCTGTCAATTTCAAGTTACTAAGCTGATTTACTCGACATCTGAGGGTTTTTTTACCTCTTCATCCTTAATCTTTTTCCCTTCTTGTGCTTTTCAATTCTGGTTTAAACTTCAAAGTGAAATTTATCTTGTGTCAGCAACTCTGCTTGTCATATGTCTTATAAGTCTTTTACGTGAGCCTCTTAAGACTTATTCAACATTGCAGTTATCCTGGCAGAAACCATGAGTTTTGTTTTAATTACCCATAAGAACAAGTTATACCTCAAACACATGAAAGTTTTTTGTTATTATAGTGTTATTGGAGGTGTCTCATTTTATTAATATGAGTAATACACATTTATTTGTTTCCAGAATATGTTTATCAGTTGCTTAGTAAACAATTCATCCGTGATTTCAAATTATTATTATTGAGTGCCCAAAGAGTATATATAATACAGGAAGGACTAAAAATCGTTTGGGTGCATACCAATCATGTTTTGAAAATGAGACATCTTATGGGACTTAAAAGTGTTTCAGATATAGCATCAATCTTTCCAGAATAGTTCTTCAAAGTTGTTTCACTGTATGCTAGCTCTAGACAACTATGAATTATTCCAGCAGGCTGAGGAGCTGCTACTAGTATAACAATTTAGAATTATCTAAATGCATTAATAAGATTCATGCTGGATCTGCATAGAATATTTCGAGATTATCTGTTACATAATTCTCTCCCGAAGCTTTTTAACACATACACTCTACTATTTGTAGCAAGAAAAAAATGTTTCAAATAAAGACAAGTATGTAATAACATTAACAAAAATTTGTTTGAACATTTTTATACGGTACTTGTAAATAAATATACATAAACAGATACGGCCAATTACTAATTGAGGGTATCCATTGCTTCTGAGATCCGATTCAACTTAATTAATAATTAATATATAAATATATTATATTATAAATATATTAATATATAAATATATAAATAATTAATAAGTGCAAACGAACCAGAAGAATCATTCCTGAGTCAGAAAAACAGAATTGTGATAAATTTTGCGTTTATGTCAATCCCTTATGTGCCGGGATTATCGGAGAAAATTAGAAGAGTAGGTAGAAAGTACAACATTAGAACCGCGTTTAAAACACACAACACTCTTAGACAAAGTCTCGTAAAAACAAAACCAAAAAATGGCACACAGGATTCCAAAAACTGTGTTTACAGTATAAAATGTAGCTGCAATAGGGAATACATAGGCGAGACAAAAAGACCACTAAACATAAGGATAAAAGAACACAAAGAAAACACGAGAAAGGGTTTCACAGAAAAGTCAAAAATTGCACACCATTGTTGGTCCGAAGACCATCATATGAATTGGGATGAAGCCCACATAATACATCGGGAACCACATTTCTTCAAAAGGAAATTAATTGAGGCAACATACATTAAATTGGCAGACCAACCAATCAGTCAACCATCAGTCGAGATTAGGCCGCTTTGGTTGCCAATTCTAAAAAATGAAATAAAGAGAATACCAAAAGTATCTAACGGATCGGATATTTGCAATAAACCAATGCGGAGTCACAATATGGTTTTAAGAAGTTCATCTCGCATGAACCAATAATAACGAAAGGGCCCTTTCCTGTTCCCCTTCCCTTTGTATTTCCGCCATCTTGTTTTAGCCGGCCGTCACGATTACCATTGGCTACCCCCTCTGGTCAGTCGTAAATGGTTAGTAGACGAGTGAAGACATATTGTGACCTGTATTCCGTAGTTTAGTTTAATGATTGGTGTTTTGTATAGTTTTTTTATTAAGTGCATGTCTTTAGTGTTAGTGAAGTTGACACACAACATGTAGGTTGTGATTCCTGACTCAGGCGTGCCACAACGCTTTAGTAAGATTTGTTTATTTTAAACCTAGTTTGTAATTATGTATTAGGTTAGTTCTTTACCTGAAGAAGAGATCAGATTGCAGATCTCGAAACGTAGTGTTACTGTTTTCTTGTTTCACTTAACGATGGCAAATGTCCGGAAAAATCCTGTTTCCTTCACAATCCTTCCATCGTCAAAAATAACCTTCAAACAAAGAATTGGTAAACTCTTTTTATGAATTTTCGTATGTCAGCTATATATATACATATATACTTTAGCACTAGAAAAAACAATATTAGCCAATTCTATTATTCCAATCAAAGGATTCTGCATCACAAACGTCAGCATTTGCTTTAAGAATTCAATGTAGATCAGAGACGTATTTGTAAGTAATTTATGACTAAACTTCGAAAGATCTGTAACATTTTATTTTTCCAAATAGAGTAAATGTTCCTGTTTTACCACGATTAATTTAACGCTAAGTTTCTTTCTCCCTTTTTGTCTGTCTAGTTCACTTTCATAGTTTAATCATAAAAAGAAGATCTAACCAGGGAAAATTCACTAGATTTTCGCTCTATTGTTTCTTTTTCAATTTTTGAAGAGAATTTATTTGGAATAAACTGCTGTGGAAAGATACATTTTTCAAATTCAGGAAATTTATCGCTGGTAGTGATTTTCTTCTTTTCAGTGGTTCGGGCAAGTTTAAGGCAAACACTCAAGACATTTTATAATCGATCGGGAAATTCAGCAGCTATTAGAACATAAGTATTTGATTCTGAATCTTTGCAGATGATTTTATAAGATTTATTTAATTATTAGTGGTTGGAAATCTTTGAATCAATCAGTCTTATAAATACTAGTCTACTAAATACTGTAAATACAGCTGATCCAAATAGATTACAAGAATAATAAGCAACAAATAAAATGTACTTTTTTGTTTGAAGTGAATGCCTTTTTTATGAATAATGTATTTTAATCTGAAGTACAACACAACGTGTGATAGCCATAGGGAAATCTCAGACTCTCCTTCACAACAAACAAGTTACGACTGAGCGTCCGCTGGGCCTCTCTAAACTTCTTTACACCTTTAAAACTGCAGACGCTCTTCAAACATTCAGCGCCTGCTATGGACACGTGGCGTATTTCTTACGATATTTCCTTCAATACAAATAAAGAATCAATGCTCATATATAACTCGTACGTACTGGAAAATAAATTGCATTAGTATTATTTTTCATATTATATAATTTATTAGTATATACAAATGTATAAGCAAAAGCAAACGTTTATGAAATTATGGGGTACATTATTTGAAAGGTTATTAGAAAGTTTAGAATGATTGAATACTATTTATACAATAAATTCATTTCATGTTTTCTAAGAAGAAATGCATTTATATAATTTATATAACCAGAAGTGTATAGAAGCTAATATTTCTCGACGAGATAATATGTTTTCATATGGGGACGTAGCGCTGTAGGTAAAGCTGAATTTCGCTTGATCGGTCTATTACACGCAATAGCAAGCTTGTCTGCTCCTGTACATGATGCCAAAATATCAAAACAAAACGATTTTCTTCAGCATGATGTACGCATTTGCACACATTTTTTACAGTATTACCCGTGCAACTGTAGCTTGTGTAGCACGTTTGGCTTTACGTGTTGATATCAGCGAGCGCTGCAAACTGTTACGTCAATATGTAGCGTGTGAAATTGTATGGTCACCTATGGTATCAGTAATGTAGAACTGATCACTCTACATTATAAATTCAATTTATCAATGTCGTAGCTCGCTGAAATTATACCAAATCAAAATCCATACGTCGTGGTTGCCTTCCTGCATGATAAGAGTACACATTGTGTAAACTTGTGAGATGTTGTGAGTGATTACTTGGACAAATCGTATGCGTCACTGGATTTTGTCGTTGCTGTGCGTATACTAGCTCTTCAGCTTCCCTGACTTTTTTGGGAGCCAACTAATAAATTGGCCAAATTTAACTACTACCTGTATATATCCTTCTTTCAATTCTGTTAACACTTCGTGATCAATATTCAGGTTACCAAGTCGCATGATCATCATACTGTATAATCAAGTTAAACGGAAATATATTGTATGGACAACAATTTGTAATAGTTTGCGATTGTAACAAGAAAGCATTCAGGAATGTATTTTGTCTTAGTCTGGAGGTGGTGGTAAACATTTTGTAATTTTCGCTGAACATTTCAAAAATAAAATGATAGAATACTCGATGGTTCGGTTATAAAGGCATTCCAGGTGTACATTGTTTCTCTTTTGTTACTGACATCGATATTTTACCTCTTGTTTCATGGATGATCAGCTCAAGAATGTCAGAGGACAGGTCTTGTAATGTTACGATAGACGTTTCAAGCGTGTCTTTGGAAATACCTCAGAGGAAAATACCTTTCGAGATATCAATTACGTGAAATTTACTGCCCGGGATTGAGAAATTTCTTATTTGTACTATATTGGCTCTTTGAATGTCTAGCTGTGTGTGAACGCCGTGGAATCTGTAGCTGAACTATATTCTATATTCTTGGCGTAAGAATAAGGTCTTAAAAACTAGAGAAAATCTAGGAATTTTTCGTCCAAGTACTAAGACGTTTTGTAATATACAATTAAAAATCAAATTCATTGTCTTTATTATAAATCTTTTCTTTAAATAATCACTGTTTGCTAAAATACAGTAAATATATAAGAACGGAGTAGCTGTTTTTTACAAACTTTAGAAGTAAGTCACGAAAACTATAATATTTAATGCGAGGTTCATAATAACAATGAAAAATGTATGCCAATCATAAAAACAGGTACAAAAGAATTATTAAAATTACATGTTATATAGAAGACAAAGTAAAATCTTTTTTATATTTAAATTTCAAAATATATAGACAGACTCATTTCAAAAGGAAAACGGAAACACAAATAAAGCAAATTTTATTCCAGTCCAGCTTTTGTTAATAATCTTCAGACATGGTGTTATTATCGAGTTGAAAATTGTTACCTGAACAGGCAACTGTAACTTTGCCACTGACAAAATACACACAATCAAAAATAATGAAATATTCTGGATTACATTTATTTCTTAATTTCAATTTAAAATTATGTTATTTTAAATGCAAGTTATAAGCTAAAAGTATTATTTTCGTCAGTTAAGAGCCAGCAGTTAGTGTTACCTTAAATTTTGCGTCATGAGAATAATTTTAATCCTAAAAACACCTTGAAAGCCCATAATCTCAGAAGCCCAGTAATCTCAGAATGATAAGAGAGCTATCAATTTAATTTTCTTTCAAATGCTTTTCCTTTGGATTATCGTTGGGTACAATTTTCTTGTTATGCTCAGTTTATTGATCAGGTATTTATCAATACCCTATTGACATACAAGAAACTAACAGTTAAAGTGCTGTAATCGGTTTTTTTTAATTCTTTATTTTTAAAGGAAACTTTTGGTTACAATACTTTAAATTTGCCATGTCTTAAGACAGGAAAAATACAAAACATTATTTGATTATTCCACGAGGAGTGGTGTTGAAGATAAGGGTATGCTGTATTGCAGTGTATTCTGTATATAAAACGTAATTATAAGGAGTAACTTTTATTATTACAAAAAATAAGTTTTAAAAGTTTTTTTGAAAGCATACAATGTTCTTAATTTTTTCATTTCATTAAAACATACCATTTAATACCTCATTTTAAAATAAAAACATGTTTTTTCACTCTTTCAAACTACAACTCATATTGTAAAGATTTCATATTATTATCTTCAACCGTTTTTATCTGAGTCTGATTTCAAAATGGCCTAATTGTTCTACTTTGAATTCCTGTACTTTCTCATGGAGTAATCAAAAGAATCTCTACTTGTTCTGTTTAAGCAAATATATCTTAAAGGGCTAATAATTTAAAATTAAAAAATATTTTCCAAAACCTAACATTGATACATCTATTGCATTACACTTATTTTTCCTTTGTAGTAAAACAAGCTTATTAAGACATGTTTGAATGATCCAGACTGTTGAGAATGCATATTGTAGGTTCAGGATCAAATGCCAAACAGAAGATAATGAAAAGAGTAGTGACATGTGATAACCTCTGTGTAAGCCTGGCCAAACATCAGAGCCGATCACCGCAAATTGTGTTGCAAGTTGGCCTGTTGGTGGATCAGGCTCATGAGTTGTGATTAGCTTATTTTGACAATTCGATATTCCAAACAACTTCTGCTGCATTTCTGGATAATGAGGAATCTCCAAATTGAGTTTTATGTACTCATTCCACTTTGTGTTCAATACACCTTCATGCCTTCGTAATTTTGTAATGTTGAGGATTAAAAAATATTGAAAAATACTGCTTAAATATTTTCCTTCTTTATATTAGAAACTAGTTCGCTATTCTCTGATAGCCTGAGAGTCCTCAAAGGTCTAGATTATGACGTTGTTTTTGTCCCAATAGTTAAAAATATCTCTTCCAACACAGACAGAAGAAGATGAATTCGTGTGTGGCTGTCATATCAAAGAACTTGAATTTTATTATTATTTTTATAAGGTGACGCTTAATTAATTAACATGTTAATACTTTCAAAAACTAAAAGACTTTATGTTACCAAAAACCTTACGTTTAAATAGCTATAAATATAATGTAATTGTCATTTTAGTACGTCTGACTGTTCTCTCAAAACCTTGAAATTTTGTATGAAGCTTTATTTCTGAGCAAACAACACTGAGTTCGATGGTGGTTTGAAAACTGGACTTACTGAAGCCTAGCCGCTTATGTCACTCAATGGGATTTAGCTGCGTGTTAGAGAACATTTTTTGTATTGGTCTTGTAGATAACCATGATGCCAATGGGAAATTTCAGAGTAAACATTTGAAAAAAATTAAAACAAACTGAATACAAAACCTTGACATTTACAAGTAACACGTATAACCTAACTATTAGAATCTAGAAAATTTAGCTTGCGACCCAGCGTACCTGTTACGTGACACGTGATGTGGCAACAATCTGAAATTTACGAGGTATTTAAAAATATTATGAAGCTATTTTTTTATTATAGGAAGATTCTAAAATCATTACCATTTTAAACCCAGGGTGTTTTCGAGATACCTGTATAACCATTCTTTTCTAGATCTACTTCGAACGTCCACAATCATGAAATCTGTATTAATTTGAAATACGCGAGTGTGATATTAGTCATTAACCTTATGACAGGTAGTTGTGCAAAACAGGATATGTTTCAATATTTGGCCTAAGTCGGTTGCATAGTTTTTTCGCAATATTGCATAACAGTGCGTTATGATAACATTGCGAGGTTTCTCTATCTACTATTTATATAAAATTATCACGCGACAGGCTGGACAAATGAGATGAATTGTTCACAGCAGAGTTGACATTTGTAAAATCCTTCGTTTTATGATAGAGTAAATACAAGCCATGGATGACAGAACCTGTGCGAGTTTATCTAAATCAGTGTCAATTTATAAAGTGTGTGAAGTGTGCCTCTTTAACCATGAAACGTAATGAAAAGGATGAAACTCAAATCAGTGCCAGTATCATCACATTACAGAACCACTGGCAGGATTATTGCTAATTACTAACCGTAAACGTTAACACTCAACACCATCATGTGATATTGTGATATTGTCCCCGCGCTGTGTTTACTCGCGCTGTGATATTTACTGCTGTGTTCAGAGTGGCGTGTTCAGATTTTACGTTTGGGAGAAACATGTAGAGGTGTAGAGATTACGTGTAGAGTTGTAAGAGGAGGGGAAAGATTAGTGATATGTGAGCGAAGCTGATCTCTTTCTTACACATAATTACTGGCTGAGCGTTAATGAAGCCAATCGACGCTTCTTCTGTCCGTCTGCTTCTCGGTATCTCTCTCTATCTGTCTGTATGTCTGTAAGATATCACAAAACAAAACTGAACTGTTGAGATGCAAGAAGCTTTATTTTTTATAAGGAAAACTGAGTTCCATGTTGGTATATGTCACTCCATGTTATTTGGCTGAGCGTTAGTGAGTATTTCTACATTAATTTTATGGGTAACCATGATGACAACGAGAAAATACAAACTAAATAAACTTATAAGCAAGTTGAATACAATCATGTTAGATTTGAACATGTGTTTTTTTATTCATAGAGTAAACAAATATAATAGAGTGGCACGTCAATGTTTAGTTTCATTGACAAGAATTGATTTTAGCGCACTCTTGGGTTGTAGTACTCTCTGTAGCTCACCAGAACTTTTACAGTTTGAACACTGCTATGAAACTTAGCTTAACGAACATTAGTGTAAAAGTATTATGGGCAAGACTTTTTGCCCTTAACTTCTACGTAGACAAGAATATGTTTTATGTTGGTGCATGTCCAAATATGGAATTTGGATACGCATCATTTGTGTCAATTTCTTTTTTATGATTGATTGTCTGGCTATCTGCCCATAGAACATTTCGGGAAAGAAGTGGGATATGTGTTAAAAATTTGGTAAGCAACATCAGTGAAGCCTGTTATGTAATGCGTGTTGTGGTGTACTTAAACCTTGTATTATTTTGAAAAACCAAAGAGATATCATCGGCTATGTAAATAAATAACTTTATTATGCTATACACTGTTTAAAACGTCTACTAACATAAAGTTAAAAGTAATTTCTTCCATTCTGAAAAATAATTGGTAGAGAGACCATCCTATAAGTACAATTTTAACTAAAGTTTAAGCTATTTCATTATTTTAATTATCCGCCTATAAGGGCTTTCATACATTTTCTTTCTCTCCCGTTGACATCGTCCATATCATTGGATTTTAACATCTCCGGTATCATCGGTCTAGATATAGAACAAAGCCAGGCAATCTAACTTTTACAATAATACTAAAATTTAGTAGCTAATTACCGAAAAATTTTAAATATATTAATCCCATGAAATAAAACACTACGTATTTGTGAAATAGGGTTTCCCCTAGTATGGTATCCCTTTAGTATGGATTCGCCAGCGATAAAGCCATTGATAACTAATTAACTACATCTACAATGTATTTTACAAACAGTTTTTAGTTTTGACTTTTCTAAATACATTTTATATTCTCCCGAATATGCTTTCGCATAAACTTACATTTTTTAATGGTTGGTGTTAGAGATATTTATGGCAAAGTGCATAGAATTCATACACAAAAGTCATGTACAGTATATTCAGAATCAAAGTCTTGTGATCTAGTAGCTGATGAACGTATTAGGTGTTTCTTTAGGTCTTCCCTTGCATTTTCCCGACCTACTGTAAACAAGAAAAATACTACCAGGAATACCTTTAATGAATCACAGATAATTTTTTCCCTCCAAACAAGTTCATCCCAATTTAAAACTCTACCAAAACCGGAGAAGACACGAGAGAGGGGAAATCTTGTAAATATTACATGATTACACCTATTTTTCAGATAAAACATTAAAGTGCACTAGAAAATTCAGTCTAGATAAAACGTATTCAAGTCCAAAGTTCTAAAGATGACGAACGAACAGGCAAAAGGGGAAAGGAAAGATGATCGTCAAATCAATTCTGTTAAAAAACAGAAATTGAGAATTTAATGAATGTACTAACTTATATCTAACAAATGATATTAAAGGTATTTAATAAAATATTATTAAAAAACTAAAATATAATTATGGTTTTAATAAATTAAATATTTTATAAAGTAAATTATAAAATAAAATAATTGTATGACAATTTTACAAATTGAGTACTAACAGCCTCAATGTTGTCTAGATATATAAAGTTTGCTATAACGTAACAAAACTTGCCGTACGAGTTATATACACATGGCTCGATCATGTACATTCAAGATAATAAAGTGGCTTATTTGCATTATAATTTATATAGAACAAACATAATTATTTGCCAAATTTCATTAAAACCTGTTACTAGTTGGATAAATTAAAATAAAAATCATAAAAGTTTATTTATATTCATACCATCAGTTTATTTCTTTAAAATTAAAAATTCTTTGAAAAATCCTGTCAAAAGTATTGATAAGGCTAGTACGCTCACAGGATAAGTGTCGCAACAAGCAGAAAGTTTTTGGGGATGAAGAGAGGTGAGCTATCGCCCTGGGAGTCTAATACACACACACAATACACACACACACACATATATATATATATATATATATATATATATATATATATATATATATATATATATACAGTCTCGTTGACGGTTAAAAATGATTCCTTATGTTGGTAATATAATACATAATATACATGCAAATTACCAACATAAGGAATCATTTTAAACCGTCAACGAGACCGTACTATTAAACTAAAAACAGCAACAATACAAGTTATTTATGAAAATAAATTGAGAATTTAAACCTTTGTTTTAGCTGGAATTTACTGAACCTAAAGAATTTCAATGTTATTTATTAATCGTAACTTCAAAACTTTAATTCAATTAAACGTTGCAAAAGTATATCGCAATATAAATTGCTAATACTATGAGTGAATTACGGGGACCTAATCCCATCATCACGCAGATATACGAGTGCGAGGTTGCCTTAGTCAGCGAGCAGGCGATGTTACGTCTGTAATAAGCCTTTGAACAATCATCTCTATCCCTGAGGTGCTCAGTACGTCTGAGACCTAATGCGAGAAAACGCTCTTTGGGGATCATGAATGTAGTTTTTGTGCAGTTGTATATCGATCATGCGGACAATATGAGAGATATCAGTCAATGTACGTTTTCAATGTTTAACCTGCAGGCGTCTTTGTAACTTTGAATTTGCATTAAAAACAATTTAAAACAATTATAAAAATAGTATATAAATATATACCACTACTCGACCTAATACATTGTATTTACCGTTCCTTAAAAAAAAGATTTAGAGGTGTAGTAATGATGTACCAAGTTTTATTGCTTTATCTGTAATCGTTCAGAAATTACGAAGCCCTGTGCGGGACTTGTTAACACCCTGTATAAATTATATACCGGTATTGAATTTGAATATCTCTCTTGGTCAAAACACTGCGTAAAAATATATTAAGCCCTGAAGCATGCAATAAACTTATATGTGAGCCACTTATTTAATTTTATCGTAAAAAAATTGTTTGAACTTCTGTAGGCTACATTAAATGTAGCCATTTTCAATGTGGACATTAACATTTTTCTCATTTCTAGAATAGAGTTGTGGGCAATAAGACTTAATGACATTGTCATTGGTTATAGTATTGCAAACACAAATGTGAATATCTCTACTATTAAAAATTCAGCCATTTGTTTTTCCGCACAGAGAATACAATATGTGCAATTTCGAATAGAGTTGGAGTAAATGATATTGTATGGTATTATCAGTGGTTAGAGTATTACTAATACAAATGTGAATGAGGTGTTTTGCAAAGAGAAATAATGAGACGATTGTGCGCTTAACAATGAGACTACAAGTATATATTCGATGATTTACAATTGTAACTAAATATTCAAATAAAGTTTTGTTAAGAAGATTCGGGAGGGATAGGAAAATATATGAACGACAACAGCTAAATCTCACCTAACTTATCTGAACGAACATGATACTGGACACAGGAACAGCACAATTCAGCTTCATGCTTAGTCACAGTCTTTCCGAAGAGGATTGCATTTTTAATTTCTTTATATCATTAAATTATTTCTTTATATTATTATTTTTACTTTGTATCATAAATGACTCGGTATTATTTTATATATATATATATATATATATATATATATATATATATATATATATATATATATGTGTGTGTGTGTGTGTGTGTGTTAAGTATTTTTAAGTACTTAAAAATATGTACTAAATTATATTTTACAACGAAATATGGTAACGTAAATAACAATTTGTGTTGTTATAACAGTTTATTGTACAGACTTTAAATGAACCAAGAAATAACAAACCAATATATAGGCTCATAGATTCTCATACTCAAATATTCACTACCCTTATGTTACAGTGAAGAAATAAGAAAACTGTTCCATAAACGGAAAACTTCGATTATGCATGGTCTTTTACATGGGCTGTTTTATGTTTTCTCTCCACAGAACTCAGTTAATGGCTCAATAATAATGTTTACGAGCCTAAGTTGCAACTTAACTTGTTTTTGTTTAATGTAGTCCTAAAAACTTCATTAAAAACTGCCATTGTAAATAATGTTGGAGATTACTAATATTTTTCTTGTGTCAGTGATTTATTTTTTTTAACTGAACTTTAAGATGTGCACGTCATAAAAAATAATACACGGTAGGATTACACCACACCACAAGTCGCGTAACGCCTTTGCTGAGACTTCATGTGAAATTCCAAGTTCTGTAGCTTATTTTACAATTAAACTAAATATGTGTTTCGAGGTTAAAATGAACAAATCTTACCAAAGCGTTGTGGCACGCCTAAGTCAGGAATCACAACCACTATGTTGTTTGTAAACTTCACTAACTGTATAAACATACTCTTAATAAAAATACTATACACAACACTAATCATTAAAACTACGGAATACAGGTCACAATACGTCTTCATTCGTCTACTAACCACCTACGACTGACCAGAGGGCACTCCTGGGCACTACCTGAAGAAGAGATCAGATTACAGATCTCGAAACGTAGTGTTACTGATGTCTTGTTTCACTGAACGACGGCAAATGTCCGGAAAAATCCTGTTTCCTTCACAATCCTTCCATCGTCAAAAACAACCTTCAAACAAAGAATGTGTTTCTATAGCATGTGTTAAAATGTTGTAAAATTGTTCTCAGTTTCCTTACAAAATTTATCCAGTGATTTCCTAGTTGCCATTATGTTACCTATAAGACGAATGTAAACCTATTCCCAACCGTCAGTCAAATCACCAACGTCGACCTCGGTTTTCCCTGTATATAAATGAAGCTCCATACAAAATTTCGAAGATCAACTGTTTGTACCAACAGATACATAGCTTCGGTGTCGATCAGCTAATTACACTTTGTACTTTGTACAATCGATGTTTCTATAAAGTATATTCAGCTATTATTATAAAAATCTGATTTTAAATCAAATCAATCGTGGATCGAACAGCGTTAAATCATAATCGTGCTTGACAGGTTCTATTACACTATAACCTCTGTGTTGCAGATTATATGTCTGTCACGTATGACTTGTAAAAATGTTTCACATTTATTTTTGGTTGTGTTTACTTTCAAGCTCTTATCTTGATATCTTACATGTTCAGTGTAGAAATTTATAACCCATTTGTGCAACCATAAAGACACACGGATATGTACAGTAATGTATTAAAAAAATCATTTGCCTTATTTTTTATTAGAACATTCTCGTACGGTTGTTGAGTTGGGGTGTGACGCCCATTTGTACATTTCACCCCACTTATAATTGAAACAATTCAAAGAAACAGAAAATATTCGATTATATACTTAAATAGTTCAATTATATACCAAACAAGAACCGATTAATGAGTGCAGATAGAAAATATTATTAATTAAATTAGTACAGAAACTAAGATAATGCGTATTGACAATGGAGAAATGTTTCTCATTTCCAGCCATGAGAAGAGAATCCAAAAATTATAAATATAAATCTTAGATATGTAATGGATCATAAAAATTTTGACAATTTTCAAATTTGCAATAAAGAAAAATACTTTATACAAAGGACGCATTAGCCTCACTTAAGGCTGCATAGTTATCAGTTTTGTTTTAAGGGGTTTCAGTTTGCACAAATGTTTTGTATAGCTAAGTATAGAATCCCCTGCCACCCAAATAGTAATAATGAGTCCTTGAGGCAAGTCTGTTCCTTCAGTTTACGACTTATAGTTCAGAGATATTATGTTTAAATGTTAATAATTTTAATATGATTAATGTTGAGTGAATTCCAAACCTTTTACAATCAAAAAGATGTCATTATGTAAGGCAGTTGTGTTCTAGGCAATATAAGAGCCCAGTCTCCGAGACGATGAGTATTTATGCGAGTGTCTTCATGATTAACGATTAAACTGATAGATACAAACAATTCCCTCCCTCCAATTTTCAAGAAATCCTGCGATTATACTGAGATTGAGGGTAAATGATTGGTTAAGATTCTGAAAATGTAATTCAACAAATTTAATTTTAGCATTAACAGCTAAAACTGTAGAAATTCTCAGCTGTCTTTATTAGGACTTTAAGAAATGTAGAGTAGCTCCCACTTTGTTTGCAAGTTAACTCAGAGACCAGTGGTTTTAAACATTCGTATGGTTCAAAAAGCGTTTAAATACTTTAAAGAAAGTCTTTCATAATGACATTAAAAACTCTTACTAAATACTTAAAACAAATTTTAGTGCGGCAGAATTTCCCAATCTAAGAAAGAATAATATATTGGGTATAATTAAAGTTCACTAAAGTACAAATATCTAATTAAAACGAGCTACATGAACTACAATTTAATAATCAATTTATATAAACACAAGTACTCATAATAGTAAAAACTTTAAAATTCCAAATTAATTTTTAAAATGGCTTTAATTTTTGAAAAGAGATTGTGACTTTTTACAAAACTCATATAGTAATAAACTCATATAATAATGTGCAAACGGTTTAATCTCTGAAGAGGATTAACTTGAATACCTCAGAAACAAAATACTCTAATTTCAATTTGGAAAATAATAAGCTTTATTCGACTAAACCCTTTGCTGCAGGAAAACGATTCTTTTCCTTATGCATATAGTGCATATTAATCCTTTTTAATCATATAATTTAATAAAGTAAAATGATCTTAACCTATAGAATTTACAGTTCATAATGAGTCGTTATAGAATGTTGTATGTGTAGAATATTACCTTTAAGTTTATATTTATGGCTCGGATAAACAAGGTTTTTACATTATACGATTCCAAAAATAAGAAAGTTGAAATATATTACGCTAAATATATTTCTATAAGCTATACTGCTCAGAATTCTATGATACGAGTCCAAATATAAGGACGTTGATATATATTTCTATAAACTATACTGCTCAGAATTCTATGATACGAGTCCAAATATAAGGACGTTGAAATATATTTCTATAAGCTATACTGCTCAGAATTCTATTATACGAGTCCAAATATAAGGACGTTGAAATATATTTCTATAAGATATACTGCTCAGAATTCTATGATACGAGTCCAAATATAAGGACGTTGAAATACATTTCTATAAGCTATACTGCTCAGAATTCTATGATACGAGTCCAAATATAAGGACGGTGAAATATATTTCTATAAGCTATACTGCTCAAAATTCTATGATACGAGTCCAAAAAAAAGGACGTTGAAATATATTTCTATAAGCTATACTGCTCAGATTTCGTCTCACAATTAATGTGTGTATGATTCAAACTTGGCACTAAAAATTATTAAGCTTCAAACTTTTCGATGTATTATTTTATAAACGCAGTATTTCATGCACGATACTATATAAAATATTGTGCAATACCGTTTTAACGTCTTCAAATATTTAATACGAAAATCAGTATGTTATGAAGACAGCTGATTCATTTGAAGGAAAACGTGCTTGTACAAAGTAATTATTGAGCGTTTGCGAGGCTTATCCGTGTAAAACTGGAAAAATTTTATTTTTGTCTGTCTGTCGACGCGATATCTCGAGAATTCATTTACTTATATATTATTATGAAACTTCATTTCTATAGAGGCTACATCATGTTCAATGTTTATGAAATTTGGTTTGTGCGTAAGTGAACGATTTTTACAATAGTATTATGGGTAGCCAGATTACAACAAGAAAATTCCAGAACAATTAAATTTGTAAACCGAGTACTATCATATGACACGTTAGCACGTGGTCTAGACCCATGCAGCCCGAACTATATCGAAAGATGTCTTGAGAAATAGGTAATTTGTAGATTTATTGTGGAAATTTACATCAAACTTCAATTATACATTGACAAGAATGTGTTCTATAATGCATCTCCATCCATAGAATGTGGCTGAGCCTTATTGCAGTCCCAATAGAAGTTCTCTAGCTGGAGATGTAAAGATTTCTTGTCCGAAGGTGTTTTTATCTTTACGCAGGAGAATTCAAGAATAAAATGAGACTATGAACTTGACATTTTGCTTTAAACTTCAACCAATTTCACGGCACATGGTATTGGTACTCTTATCTTACTAGACAAGTTATATTTAGAATATAGCAGAGTCCTCTTCAATTAATTTTGGTAAAGTCATTAAGTTTGTTTTCTTATGTTAGGGTTATACATAAAATAATAACATAATTTTATTAGGATGTAATTGGTGTACTAACAGTACCTCTATCAAACAAATCCTACTAAAGCCACTTTAAAAATATATGTTTTTTGAATTTAAATTTATTTTTGAAACTGAATTCTAAATTAAAGTATATTGTATAAAAATATTTTAAAAAAAATTATAGTAAAAGCCTCAATGTAGTCGACATGTATACAGTTCGCTATAATATAACCGAAGTAGCAGTAAAAATTATATATGCATGGCTCGATCATGTACATTCAAAATAATAAAATGGTTTTATTTTAATTAAACTTAAAATTTAACAAACATAATTATGTCAAATTTCATTATAACATGTTACTATTTGGATAAATTTACATAAAAATCATAAAATTTTGTATTCATACAATCAGTTTTATTTTTTTAATTAAACGTTCTTGAAAAATCCTAAAAAATTTTAAAAATTTGATAAGGTTGGTACCCTCACAGGATAGTGTCCGAGCAAGCAGAAGGTGGATGGTGTAGGGATGAAGAGAGGCGAGCTGTCGCCCTAGGGAGCCTAAGACTAATGTGTACCACTCTGGTCACTACATTACTGTAACCGGCACCGTGCAGTCTACCTTCGCGTTTTAATGCCTTTAGGAAAGTAAAACACAACACCTTTTACAATGTTTTAAGAAAAAAAAAATACTGACTTACATACACTGACACAGAAAATTTCGATTTCTTACTATGACTTAAAATAATGCTTATACAGAGTTTGATGTTTTGAATATTTTTTAGGGTTGGGTTAGTTTGGAATGGGTGGGAGTGTTTACCCAACTCATTATATAAGCGCACAACCTAGTTTATTGTGAAATCGATGAAAAGTTTCCCGTTAAGAAAAAAATGGATAGTCAGCAAAAAATAGTTTTAGTTGGGTCAAAAATAAGAAGCTATTGAAATGTATAACAGTATTGAACAATCATCTTACCCTTTTATCATACCATTGTGTTTTTGCACCACAATTCAACGCTCAGACACAAACCAAAGTCAAATCAACATTAGACAACCACATAAAGACAAGCGTTTTAGCAATTAATGGTGATTTTTTTTACCTCGTTGTCTGACGATGATATAAATATTACTGTTTTGTCTTAGGGTCATTATAAGTAAGCTAACGTAGAAAAATAAAATATTATAACTTTTTATTCTCCCTCATTTAAAACTCTACCAAAGTTAGCACGCACGCTATTCCTTATTAAGATAAATTTTGTTATGTATTTCAAGAAAAAGCGTCTTGTGTGGCTTATGCAATAGAAATTGGCTCTGATACACTATATGCTCGTCACAAGAACTTAGCTTTTGTTAAAATCCAGCTCTAACCATCTGCAAAGGAATCTTTCAATTAACTGAGATTGCTGTCTTTATCCTGCCTTTATATTTCTGAGGTGATCATGTACTGCTTGTCCAAGTGTGTCTTGGTTCGTGGCAGAGAAGTTCACCAATAAGAAACCAGAGGCAGGGACTGCTTCAGAACTCGGAAACACAGACTGACGTTGTCTCAACACCTCCTGCAACAAGTTGGTGTCAGACTAATCAACAGGCTCCCTGAAAGTGTAAAAAATTCAAACAAGTCAATTTAAAACTCGTCTCAAGCGTGTTCTGGTGTCTAAAATGTGTTACTCTGTTGAAGAATTCATGATGAGCCGCTGGAAAATTTAGAAATCAAGAAATAAACGCTGCATCTGATGTCGGAATGGATGTGTCTGTATGGATTTATAAAATGTATATCTGACTGGCATAAAATGTGCACACTTTGCTTAATTTACCTTTGATTTATGTATCCTAAAAGGAAAACCAGTTGCTTTGCTTAATTTTGCTTTGATTTGTGGACCCCAAAACGTGGACCAGTTGCTTTGCTTGATTTAGCTTTTATTTATGGTCCTAAAAGGACAGTGTTAAAAACAAAAGGTAAAATAGTAAAGATCGGTAACCCAGTTTGCGTGTTCCTGTTCTTATGCTTACACTAATGTCTTCGGATTTTATGCATAAAACGTGGAACTGATACTAATCCTGGAAACACTGAGTTTCTGTTATTGTATACAATTAACAAAGTCTTTATTTCATGTTCCCTTAGCAAACACACAATGCCGTTTTAGGCGAGACTTCCGACATTGAATTAGCAGACCAAACGATCAGTCAACCATCAGTTTAAACTAGGCAAAGTGTCAAACCGATTAGAGATTTGTAATAAAGCAATGTACAGTCAAATTATCGTTTTAGTTATTCTAAAGTGAACCAATAATAATAAAATGCAAATTCCCGTTTCTTTCTTTTATGCCGCCCGTTTCTGTCACTATTATTAAACCAAAACCAGTAATTATACAATTTATATATGAAAAGAAATTGAGAATTTAATCCGTTGTTTTAGCTTTTTCCTTTTATTTACTGAACCTAAAGTAGTTCAATATTAGTTATAACTTCTAAAGAAAATCCAAATATGGTTTAGAATATTAATTTAATTAAAAGTTACAGAAGTACATCACAATATAAATTGCTAATAGTATGAGTGAATTACGCTGATCTAATCCCATCATCAAGCAGATATACGAGTGTGAGGTTACCTTAGTCAGCGAGCAGGCGATGTTACGTCTGTAATAAGCCTTTGAACAATCATCTCTATCCCTGAGGTGCTCAGTACGTCTAAGAGGGAGTAATGCGAGAAAACGCTCTTTGGGGATCATAAAATCAATGCATAAAAAATGCATTTAATCAAAAATGCATAATATCAATTAAAAACGATGATAAAAATAGTATACAAATATATAATACTACTCGACCTAAAACATTGTAGTTACCGTTCTTAAAATAAAAGAGTTATAGATGTAATAATGATGTACCAAGTTTTATTGCTTTATTCGTTCAGAAATTACGAAGCCCTGTGCGGGACTTTTTAACACCCTGTATAAATTATATACCGGTATTGAATTTGAATATTGCTTTTGCTCAAAACACCAAATATATTAAAAATGTAAATATGTGTAAAAATATATTAAGTCCTGTAGCATATAAACTTATATGCCAGCCGCTTATTTAATTTTATCCTAAATAAAGTGTTTTAACTTCTGTACATTAAATGTAACCATTTTCAATGTGGACTATAACATTTTTCTCATTTCGAATAGAGTTGTGGAAATAAGACTGTATGTTATTATCGGTGGTTAGAGTATTACTAATACAAATGTGAGCGGGGTATTTTGCAAAGAGAAATAAATAATGACACGTTTGTGCTCTCAACAAAGAAACCACAAGTATATATTCGATGATTTACAATTGTAACTAAGAAGTCAAATCGAGTTTTGTTAAGAGGATTCGGAAGGTATAGGAAAATATATGAACGACAACAGCTAAATCTCACCTAACTGATCTCAACGAACATGATACTGGACACAGGAACAGCACAATTCAGCTTCATGCTTAGTCACAGTCTTTCCGAAGAGGATTGCATCTTTAATTTCTTTATATCATTAAATTATTTGTTTATATTATTATTTTTACTTTTTATCATAAATGACTCGGTATTATTTTTTATATACTATTAAGTATTAAGTATTAAGTTAAGTACTATTACTTAATAATATGTACTAAATTATATTTTACAACAAAATATGATAAAGTATTAACAATTTGTGTTGTTATAAAAGTTTATTGTACAGACTTTAAATGAACCAAGAAATAACAAACCAATTCATAGGCTCATAGATTCTCATACTCAAATATTCACTACCCTTATGTTACAGTGTTATTGTAGCTTATTTTACAATTAAACTAAATATGTGTTTCTATAGCACGTGTTAAAATGTGGTGAAAATTGTTCTTAGTTTGCTTACAAATAATTTTATCCACTTCCTCGTTGCCATTCTGTTACCCATAAGACTAATGTAAACCTGTTCGCTAACGCTCAGTCAAATCAACCAATATCGACCTCGGTTTTGCCTATATATAAATGGTGCTCCATGCAAAATTTCAAGTCTAGATCAGTTGTCTGTGCCGACAGATACATAGCTTCGGCTTCGATCAGCTAATTACTTTGTACAATCGATGTTTCTATAAAATATATTCAGTTATTATTATAAAAATTTGATTTTAAATCAAATAGAAGATATGAAATATGGTATATACAGGCAGACCGATGAACTGGAAGACAATGTATTAGACAGAAATTATTTTTTCACTTCGCTAACGGTCAGCTAATAACTACAAGCAGTGAAAAGTGACGTTTCAAAAATTCCCTGATGAGAATTTAAAAATATTGTAGAGGTAAGCTGAGAAAATGTATTACTCGTTCTGTGTATAAAAGCTAGGCTTAACTTTATATATGGCTATTAATTACTCGACAAGATGCCCGTATAGATGAGTTTTAAGAGGCTAAATCTAAGTTGAAGTAATATTACAAGTGGTTCCAGCTCGTAAGGAAGCAGAGAATGGTGGCTTTTAGTCGGTAAGAGTCCTGCACGTCCTGAAGTATGGGATTCTGGGTGTCCATGAGGATTTCCCAACCCCTTGTGTTCAGGAAAAACGCTCTTTTTTGTCACGGCCAGGACTGAGGAACTCCGTCGGTGTGCCCATATGCAGCTGATAAAGCAATATCCGTGCACATTTTGAAAAAGTGTCAATATAAGTATTTAGCAAACCTGAAAAGCCTTATTATGTTTTTGCTTTTAACTAAGAGAAATGATTCCTACTATCTTCCATTACTAGTCTCAGGGATGTTTTGAGGTTTTCAAAAAGGAGATGACCCTTTATAACACCTCTAATGGGTTGATTTATTCTGCATTTTTCTCGTTGTTATCGTGGTTACCTAAAAAATCAACTTGATAATGCTCGCTAACGATCAGCCCACGGGATTTTTCAAATATACATAATTATTGAGCTAAATCTAATCTATCTATATAAAAGTAACTTTTATCAAAACTTAAGGCTAAGAGTCAATTCTTCCTCGAGACAGATAGACAGAAATGATTTTTTTCTAGCCCCTCTAATGGTAGGCTTTACTAACGCTAAGCCAATTAATCCTTACTTATTCCAAAAAAAATAGTTTAATACCTTGATATTTTTCAAAAATTAAAGTTCTTAATAAATTTAAGTTATTCGTTTTTTACTGTTATAAAAATCTGTGCTATCAAAAACCAATTCTTTAACCAATTTTTTTGAATCTTTATTCTAATTATGTGATCATTCCTTCGCAGATTTTTTTAACGCTCCATATGTCTATTCACTAAGCCGTCGTGTTATTTTATAAATAAAACTACCTGTTAAGTAACTTTTATCACAATTCAATTGTTCACTTTCATCACATAGTTCACACTGATAAAAACCTTGTTTTTATAAATGAAGGGGGTAATTTTAATAAAGTAACGTATAAAAGATGTATTCTCCTCTTCAGTTACACTGTAATTATCAGAGAGTACGGCCCAGTCGTTACAGTAAAGGGCGGGAGCCACCCTGATATCTTCCTCCCATTGTTACACAGTACACTCGTATGGCCGGAGATGCCCTTCGATACGTCGAGACTGTCACGGATGGTTCACCTTTGTCATTTCTGTCTGCCCTTTGTTCATCAGCATGCTGATGTCACGCTGTTCTGGTTATACAGTGAAAGCCCTCCACGACAAGCTATCATTAGTTGGGTTTGTAATCAACATATTGCAGTAGAATCCTGTAAACAACCTCTTGTGTACGGACCCTTTCTTATTGCTTTCTAATCTTCATCATATCACACCATGCGTAGTTCAGAGAATGTGAAGTCGGAAGCTGAATTATTAAAACCACGGTCAAAAAATACACTTGAAAACATTACAATCTCTAATTTATGAAGGACATATTTACAGCTATAACTACATTTAAATGCCATCGTTGACCAATTTGATTAGAATTGGATAGAAACGTTTCCATGTCAAACTGTGACGCTATTTTATGGTATAAGAGATTTCGCAAAATAGTACACAAAGGTTAATTTAAATAAAATTATTCTAAATAAAGCTTTTACAAATTATTTTTTAATTCTATATTTTGACACGAATTACGTTTTTCCAAATCATGAAAGTTAACTAAAGTAGTATTAGTAGGAATCATTATATACAAAAATAACAAAACACATTTAAAATTTAAATATTAATAATTTTATAACGTCAATTAAAGACATGTTATGTATTGAAAATTAAGGCAAACAAAACACTTTTTAAATTAGTAAAATTTCAGATAAGCGTTATTTAGAAATCTTTTTCATCAAAATAATGTTACAAAATGTTAAATTTGTTCAAATTGATAATCACGATGTGCATGCACTTCATGCTAAACTTCTACTTTTCTACTTTCATCTTCAAACTTTAGTTATCTTCTTCACATCAATTCATTTATTTCTTCATCGTTTTTTAATTTCTTAGAATCTTTATTTGTTTTGTTTAAACATTTTATATCAATATTTCTGTAAAATTACTAAAATTTTTAAATAACAATAAGCACATATTATCCAAATCAACTTGTAATGAATCAGTATTTTAAATGTGAATAAATAACCTACTTAGATAATTCTAATTACCATTAAAATTTCTTTATTTTCTTAAATTGTTAGAGATAGTTTATCTTTATTATATCTTAGCATTAACTCTTCTGAATGTACATAACACTACAAAGATCATATTACTTCTAAAATTGAAATATATTTGTAAAATTTGTCGCTACTTTCTGTTGGATCTCTTCAGACGAATGTGGACTACAGATTCTGGGGTTTAATTCTATGACAACGTCCCATTCCAGATGTTACATTAAGAGGAATTTTAAATGGATTTCAACTCAACAATCACATTGAATTAAAATTTTCAACCATAGCTACATTATTTGCAAAAAGCTCGGATGCTCCCCAGTGCTTAAGGTAATCTAAAATATCATAGTGCATATGATAAGACAATGAGAACACCTATATTCACCCTGATTGCACTATATTTTGTAGTCTCTGATGTCGTAACGCTGTGTTGAGCTAAAAAACATAAGTTATTTGAGTTTCTTCTTTAGCGACGTTCCTTGGATCTTTTCAGATTAATATGACTCCAGATTCCTGTAGTAGATTCTGTGGTAGCATCAGATTACAGACGCTATATTAAGAGGAACTTGAAGCTAAACCCTTTCGTAGTAATCAATGTCTTATACTGAATAGCAACAATGGTCACTTAGTGAACAGTTTCTAAAATAAACAATATGAATAAATCACTGTTAACATAAATTAAAGATGTCTTATATAAGAAAATACAACAGAGATATACAAATTTTGCAAAAAGATTAGCAAAATTAAAGCTATTGTCTAATATGTATTTCATTCAGCATTATACCGTTGCGAAGCAGAGGTTTTTCAGCTATTTACACATAATAAAAATAATAATATTGAACAACCCTTCCTGGCCATGGCGGTAGAGTTGTATTCTGTAGTGTGTACAATGTATAGTTATGAATGTCAATCTCTTTAATATTTTGTCATATATATTCTGGAGAACCCCTCTTGCAGGCCTTGACAATAATGTTGTATTGTGTAGTGTGTATAGTGTACAGTGAGGAGTGTCAAGCTCGTTATACATTAGCCTTGTATACTCTTAGGAACCCCTCTCAGCCTTGACACTAAGGTTTTATTCTGCTGTGTGTATAATGTACAGTGAGGAATGTCAAGCTCGTTATACATTAGCCTTGTATACTCTTAAGAACCCCTCTCAGCCTTGACACTAAGGTTTTTATTCTGCCGTGTGTATAATGCACGGTGAGGAGTGTCCTGTGTGTCACGTTAGCCTTGTATACTCTTAGGAACCCCTCTCAGCCTTGACACTAAGGTTTTATTCTGCTGTGTGTATAATGCACGGTGAGGAGTGTCCTGTGTGTCACGTTAGCCTTGTATACTCTTAGGAACCCCTCTCAGCCTTGACACTAAGGTTTTATTCTGCTGTGTGTATAATGCACGGTGAGGAGTGTCCTGTGTGTCACGTTAGCCTTGTATACTCTTAGGAACCCCTCTCAGCCTTGACACTAAGGTTTTATTCTGCTGTGTGTATAATGCACGGTGAGGAGTGTCCTGTGTGTCACGTTAGCCTTGTATACTCTTAGGAACCCCTCTCAGCCTTGACACTAAGGTTTTATTCTGCTGTGTGTATAATGCACGGTGAGGAGTGTCCTGTGTGTCACGTTAGCCTTGTATACTCTTAGGAACCCCTCTCAGCCTTGACACTAAGGTTTTATTCTTTAGTGTGTATAATGTACAGTGAGGAGTGTCAAGCTCGTTATACATTAGCCTTGTATACTCTTGGGAACCTCTCTCAGCCTTGACACTAAGGTTTTATTCTGCCGTGTGTATAATGTACAGTGAGGAGTGTCAAGCTCGTTATACATTAGCCTTGTATACTCTTAGGAACCCCTCTCAGCCTTGACACTAAGGTTTTATTCTGCTGTGTGTATAATGCACGGTGAGGAGTGTCCTGTGTGTCACGTTAGCCTTGTATACTCTTAGGAACCCCTCTCAGCCTTGACACTAAGGTTTTATTCTGCTGTGTGTATAATGCACGGTGAGGAGTGTCCTGTGTGTCTTACATTAGTCTTGTATACTCTTGGAAACCTCCTCCACCCTTAACGCTCCATCTTTCTATCACTCCCTCCTATTTCGACCCTTGAAACAATAGATCCACATTTGAAGAAACCCCAATAATATGACACCTGTTTCAGTCTTTAATATTATAATATGATGGAATGTGTTAATAGTTTTACAATTTTAGTAGTACGAATTAAAATGCAAATCATGATAGGGTTATCATGGCATCAGTGTATGTATAGTTAAACTCAAAATTAAGATTGCAACTTTAGTTTTATATTTCAAGATGGCAGCCACACATGTAATGTATCTTACTTTGTACTGAGTGAGACTGAGTTTTAATTTTATAACTGAATAATGACGATTGTTAGTATATAGTTCATTATCAAGCATTTTATCCGGACATGTTGAAAGAACTAGCCTAGTTATAGAAACACTTTCCTAATCTAATGTATGTTCTTTTTGTATTGTACGTTATATTGCATTCTAATTAAGTACCTCTATTTTTAAATTGCTAAATATTACTATCGTGGTAATAAATTATTAAACATTGCCTTTTGTTGACTTTAAAAATATATTTAAATGTTACAGAGTAATACGTGCCAGTAAATTATTTGTATAGTATTATTTTCAAATAATTGTTAATTAATCTTTTTATTTCTTGTCAGTGACATTTGAAAACTCAGTTTTATTCTTTACTATCAACGTAAACATTAGAGTTTTGTATAATTTGATCATTAAAGTGCCTAGTCTCAAAATTTACACTTCATATTACTTTTAATACCATATGCGGTTTCAAAAATTTCCCTTGCCCTCAATATGTTGTGACATTTTTCTGAAAAATTGTTTGATGCATTTCAAGCTAACATTTTATCCTCAAAATGGTGGAGGCTAGTTCAGAATATTAGCTACCTAATACATTAGGTACTTCTCAAATTAAAAGTATACAAAAACCAACGACACTAAAAGAGCTCTAATTTATACCATTCTTCTTTTTTATCAACGCCTTCAAGTCAACATTATTTTAGTATACTGTTGGGAACCCCTCCCAAACTTTATACTAAAGTTGTATTCTGTAGTGTGTATAATATACAGTGGTGAGTGTCCAACTTGTCATACTTCAGTCTTGTATACTCTGGGAAACCCAATATAAGGAACTTAAAAATGAGTTGGCACACTACGAGATTACGATTCAAACCCATTATTTATCCTTACAAACGCCCGATTTTGGAAAAGAGATAACATTTTGTTTACCTTCAATTTAGAAATCGTCACTGTAATTCCGTAAAATAAAATACTTTATTAAATTAACCTTTATTTAAATTAAATTAACTTATTCCCATTTATACATTGACAGGTATAAACCATAGGGTTATGTAAGTTGATCAATTTCAATTTTAATGAGGTGTAAAAAGTTTGTGTTCCATTTTTGAGTGCAATTTGTACGATAAATGCTGTTAATAATGGCGGTATAAAAACGCCTACACTTTGAGATCGTTCCTGAAGAGGGATTCCACACATGTTTTACATGGTTTCCCAGTTAGTGGTTCCCTCGACAGCTTACAGTGTAATATAAATACCGCTTTAATTAAACCTATTTGTAATATTTGAAATTTTAACATGCCATAACAATTGGAACAACAATAACAATTTGTGTTTGTGATATTAACCGGGGTTAGTTCAATACATACAGAATTCAAAATCTTATAATTTATGAAGGAGGAGGAGCTCTTCTTATTGGAATATCAATTTTCTATTATTTTTACAAAAGAAAACTTATACTGTATATTTAAAAGTTTGGAGAATAAAACAATAAAATTCGTTTTATTCAGAATAAAATTATTTGGCATGCTTTAATATTAATTAAAAACCAATTAACAAAACAACTTTTTTAATAATTTTTCATTAACATATCATCTAATTTTTGCTATCAGGCTTTCGTGGCCGATATAGTTAAAAGCATATATTTTTTGGTTGACACAACGTTCTATTATTGAAACACGATTACATACCTTGTAATATTCCTTGGAGGACCTTCTTCAGTCATCAGATAAAAGATCACTGTAATAAGGAAGAAGCATCACACTGACACATTGATAACAGTCTGTAATAAAGGAGCTACTTGAATAATAGTGGGGAGTGTTGATTATTTGACGTTATCTGAAACTGGCAATAATACTCATCTGACTGTACAGGAGAGTTTGGGGCCGTAGCTGTACCGTGGTTGGCTGAAGGCTAAAGCCAATTGCTGAAGCCAATGAACGTCTGTAAAAAAGGTTCGCCTCTGCATATATCGGCGTATTTCATAATCTGAAGAATGGACTGAACTTTAGAATTGTACATTGTGCATTGAATGTTATATCCATTTAGGCAACAACGATTTCAACAATAGTCAAATTCTATTCAAAACTTCATACACATTATTATAGTCTGCTCTGATATTGAACACTCGAACTAAAATTGTCTAATATGGTACTGTTAGTAGTTCAATTTGCTTTTTAACCAATGGAAACAATACTATTTGTTCTATATTCAAACACTTTGTCATTTGCAAGCTCAACTGCCCTTGACTTTCTACCATTATAAGTATACTAATGTTGACAAGGAGATTTTAAAGAAATATAGGGGTATAAGATAATGTAGTATTTACTTGCAAGCTGGACATCTATTTCAAATATTCATTAGTATGTGAAGCAGAATCCAATGAATACTTCAGTGCTGGGTAGACGAGACCGCAGTATGGAACTGTATCAGCACTACAAGATATGTGGTCACCATTCCAACAATCTGTGGAGACAGAAATTTATTTTAGTCTTTCAAAATCTCCTTGGACGAAACTATAACTACTAATTTACATTACAATAAGTAACACGTTTTACCGATGTTATCATTTCGTTGTTAATATGAAAATACCCTCTGGCAGAAAATCCTACGTGGCTGTTGGATAGTTGCACCAAAAAGATCTCCAACTGAAACAGTAAATCAATGAGATAGTCGCTAACAGGGCCTACACGCAGTCATGCATTTCAGACTGTATGTTATTGTGTGTTTGGGTTAGACAAAAGTCTATTTGAGTAAAATTATGTTTTACTGAATTAACTTATTACATTGTTATTGGCCTAATAAAACGTAACAATTGGACGACCATTGTAATGCAATATTACACTGTTAGTGAAATAGTAATGAATAAAGAGCTTTAAATATATATAAAATAAAATAGATTGGAAACATGTTTATTTTTTTAATTCGTCAAATTATTTTGTGCAGTGTTCTTTCTGTATAAAAGTTTTATTCGCAATCTACTAAATTAATAACCATATATCATTCAGTATTAATTCTTTTTAAGCAATCATCGTATATTATAAATTATGGATATAGTTGAAACAACATTTTTTAGAAATTAGAATTGTAATCGAAATGTAAGAAATAATCGTGAAAGAAAATAACTTCATCAATTAATAAATTATGAAGTTTATGAAAATATTTCATACTTTAATAAGTTATATCGTCCACTGTTCAGAATGTTGACTTGTATTAATTATATATCAGCCAAGCACGACACATATCCTCTCTTTAAATCACCTGTAGAGTCAGATGGTTATTATTGGAAGTTCCAGTTTATCATCTGTTTACCAAAATATATTCTGAGCGATTCAGAAATATTTTAAGAAATATGTTTTGTTATCATCTGGAAAGAACCTTAAAATGTTGGTAAATTTTTTAACGTGTTATTAGTACTGACGAGCTTTTACCAGGATAAATATTGAAATTTAAAAAAAATTGTTGAAATATCATAGTATAAACACCACCTAAAATTAGCCGTTATATGAGCCATATTCAACCAAAATTAGTAATTGTTCTATATGTGTTTAGAATAACATTTTCAGAATCAATTGCCTTATACGTGTGTCTTATACCTCTCTCGGTTTAGATCAATCCAGTTGCATTTCTTTTATTGCATTTTTATATTTATTCGTAAGGAAGTTTAACAAAAAGGAGTTTAATGTTTATTAATGAACGGTGATCGGTATCCTTTTTCAGTATTATTGCTCCATTTTGATTTTATTATATATTTTACACTTATTTGCTTACCTCCGAGTTAGATACGCGAAATACCACTGCAGAGTGATTCTAGAACAAATATCTCCAGGAGAAAATATAATACAAACAAAATAAAATCGTTTTTATAAAGTGTACAACCTTGCATCAAAAAGCACGATAGATAAATACTGTAATATAATTTAGTTTCTAGTTTATATTGTAAAAACATTTTAAGATTTTACCTGTCTCTTCAGTCTTGGGTCCAAGTCCAGGGTCATCATCTTGTAAATCATAGGAGCCAACTCTTCAGCCTACAATGTAGTCCTTTGGTAAGATGACTTGATGGTAAGCATTGCTTACTTCAGGTAAAACAATTGAAATTGATATACTAAAGAGCTTAAAACAAAAATATTTAATAATAAGTATCTTCGTACTAAAAATCTAGTATCGACAAGATATACCCTATACATATATATCTCCAAGGTAATCTCGCTGGTCATGATTTGATACAAATTAATAATCGTATATTATGATCGTATATAATGTTTGGGTAAAAAAGGTAATGCAATTAATTTTAGATAATATTTTTAAACGTTACTCACACTATAAAGCATTCTTTTAAAGGCTTAAAGGGGTTAGAGTTGAAGAATATATACAGAATTTAAAGAGCAACAATAAACTTACTATTACACTTATTATCAGAGTGACTTGGATTAAGATGTTTGGTATTCATGGAAGTCATCAATGAATCAAACTAATCGAAAGCACCATTTTTAGTCTTTTTACCTTAATGACTAGAAATGATATAATCATTATTTAAGTATGCAACGTTAATATTTATATATTTTACACTAGAACATATGACCTATAAACGATTTTGTATCATATACGAGTACAAGACTTGTATAAGAGGATTAAAAGACCAATTTATACAATTATGTATTGGGTTAGTACTTCCATCAAAACATCTCTAGTAACGGAGAGAAATTATTTCCAAAATATATATTTAATCATTAAAAATATTTCATGGATTTCGTCTACCTTTTATCTATTCCCTACTCTTTCACTTCAAGTTTTATATTATTATTGTAACCATTTACAACATTACCGATTTAGTGACCCGTGTGCTGGAGTGAGACAGAAGAATTAGGACCAAGAAGAATGCCAATGACCAAAGCCCATCGTTGACAATGAAAAATGATATCATGTTGTGCAACACGGTGGAAAAAGTAGAACAGGTTGATGGTCAGTTGGACGATCAAGGCGAGGATGGCAGCTATCATCTGGTCGCTAAAGAATATGTTTACTTGGTACGTGGCATCACACAGCAACCAGTAGGTGTTCATTAGATTCTTGATCGTCTCATATGGTGGTGTAGCAACTGTAACGTACAGAACATGTTTACATGGTACTGGCATTACACAGCAACTATTATTTATTCATTAGATTCTTGATCGTCTCATACGGTGGTGTAGCAACTGTAACGTACAGAACATGTTTACATGGTACTGGCATTACATAGCAACTATTATTTATTCATTAGATTCTTGATCGTCTCATATGGTGGTGTATCAACAGTACCGTACGGGACATGTTTATTTGGCATTGTTATAACACAACAACCAATAGGTTTTCATTAGATTTTTGATCATCTCATATGTTGGTGTATCAACTGTAACATACAGAACATGTTTATTTGGCATTGTTATAACACATGAACCAGTAGGTTTTTCATTAGATTTTTGATCGTCTCATATGGTGGTGTATCAACTGTAACGTACGGAACATGTTTATTTGGCATTGCTATAACTCATCAACCAGTAGGTTTTCATTAGATTATTGATCGTCTCATACGGTGGTGTATCAACTGTAACGTACGGAACATGTTTATTTGGCATTGTTACAAAACAGCAACCAGTTTCATTAGACTCATGATCATCTCATACGGTGGTGTAGCAACTGTAACATACAGAACATGATGACATGGTAATTGGCATCACACAGTAACCAGTAGGTTTTTCATTAGATTCTTGATTGTCTCATACGGTGGTGTAGCAACAGTAACATACAGAACATGTTTACTTTGTACATGATATTACACAGCAACCAGTAGGTGTTCATTACATTCATGATCGTCTCATATGGCGGTGTAGCAACTGCAACATACAGAACATGTTTATTTGGCATTGTTATAACACGTCAACCAGTAGTTTTTCATTAGATTTTTGATCGTCTCATATTGTGGTGTATCAACTGCAACGTACGGTACACGTTTATTTGGCATTGCTATAACTCATCAACCAGTAGGTTTTCATTAGATTTTTTATCGTCTCATACGGTCGTGTATCAACTGTAACGTACGGAACATGTTTATTTGGCATTTTTATAACACAACAACCAGTTTCTTAGATTATTGATCGTCTCATACGGTGGTGTATCAACTGTAACGTACGGAACATGTTATTTGGCATTGTTACAAAACAGCAACCAGTTTCATTAGACTCATGATCATCTCATACGGTGGTGTAGCAACTGCAACATACAGAACATGTTTACTTGGTAATTGGCATTACACAGTGACCAGTAGGTTTTTCATTAGATTCTTGATTGTCTCATATTATGTTGTAGCAACAGTAACATACAGAACATGTTTACTTGGTAAGTGGCATCACACAGCACACAGTAGGTGTTCATTACATTCATGATCCTCTCATATGGCGGTGTAGCAACTGCAACATACAGAACATGATGACTTGGTACATGATATCACACAGCAACCAGTAGGTGTTCATTACATTCATGATCCTCTCATATGGCGGTGTAGCAACTGCAACATACAGAACATGTTTACTTGGTAAGTGGCATCACACAGCAACCAGTAGGTGTTCATTACATTCTTGATCCTCTCATATGGCGGTGTAGCAACTACAACATACAGAACATGATGACTTGGTAAGTGGCATCACACAGCACACAGTAGGTGTCCATTACATTCATGATCCTCTCATATGGCGGTTGTAGCAACTGCAACATACAGAACATGATGACTTGGTAAGTGGCATTACACATCACACAGTAGGTGTTCATTACATTCATGATTGTCTCATATGGCGGTGTAGCAACTGCAACATACAGAACATGATGACTTGGTAAGTGGCATCACACAGCACACAGTAGGTGTTCATTACATTCATGATCCTCTCATATGGCGGTGTGTAGCAACTGCAACATACAGAACATGATTACTTGGTAAGTGGCATCACACATCACACAGTAGGTGTTCATTACATTCATGATCCTCTCATATGGCGGTGTAGCAACTGCAACATACAGAACATGTTTACTTTGTACATGATATTACACAGCAACCAGTAGGTGTTCATTAGATTTTTGATCGTCTCATATGGCAGTGTATCAACTGTAACGTACAGAACATGTTTATTTGGCATTGCTATAACTCATCAACCACTAGGTTTTCATTAGATTCTTGATCGTCTCATACGGTGGTGTAGCAACTGTAACGTACGGAACATGTTTATTTGGTACATGATATAACACAACAACCAGTTTCATTAGATTCTTGATCGTCTCATACGGTGGTGTAGCAACTGTAACGTACAGAATGATTACTTCGTAAGTGGCATCACACAGTAACCAGTATGTTTTCATTATATTCTTGATTGTCTCATATGGCGGTGTAGCAACTGCAACATACAGATCATGTTTACTTGGTACATGATATTACACAGCAACCAGTAAGTGTTCATTACATTCTTGATTGTCTCATATGTTGGTGTAGGTTCAATCCTTACCTATAATGAAACAAGAAATGGACTTTTATTCAATCTTCTAAAAATACAAATGAAGGTCAATAGGTAGTTTTACACATGATAAATTCTCAATTTTACGTATGTTAGATTTTATAATAAAACTTTCAGTAAGCTAGGGAGAATAATACTACGCAAGAGTTCGCTGAGATCAAATATAGTAACTGAGTTTGAACTTTGATTCTATTTTCTTATATTTTCTGTTTAAATAAAGTAACTTAAAAAAAAGTAAGTTAAAAAAAAATAGAGTAACTTGCTAAACATTTTTTGCAGTTGACCTATGTAAAAATATTCCCTACCACTCATTAAAATCCTATACGATGACAGGCACCATAATCGAACTCTGTTTTTTCTAGTAGGAATGAAGTTTCATGCAGTCACGTATAGAGGTCAGTTCGTTTTTTAGTTATTTTGTGGACAAACATACAGACGGAGAGACAGACGGAAGTGAAAATTTTCAGCCTCCAGACTGGGTTTAGTAACTCTTAGAAATAAAGTATTGTCCTGTAGACATAATATAATATATTTTATAAGGAACGTAGTAAAATATAATCTCTTACAAAACTATTTTAAACTTTAAAAACGTACTTACTGGAGCCTGGACTGATAACTAAAAAATGTTGCTTCATCCCAGATTTTCCGAAATCTCTCACTACGTGGATGATTTTTGTATTTAGTTTTCTAAATCTATGAGCAATAATGTTGGTGACATGAGTGAACTGAATCAATAGTACAGCGAAGACGAAGTTCATGGACAACAAGAAGAAATAGAATAATGTGAAGTATTCGTCCTGCTGCAGGTTCATCTGTTGCAGAGATGAATATTTGTACTGCAGTATTGTTTCTGTCATGATTATCGTGGCAGTGAGAATAAAAACAATAGTAACCTTTAGACCAACCCGATCATTCTGTGGGACTTGCAGGAAGTTCTGATCAATGGTCTCCAAAGTACGACAGAAGTTCACGAGTCTCGGATATTTCCTGGCATTACTAACTAGTACGACGACCACTAACACTGTGTGAGTCACAAAATCTAGAATCACTGTGAGAAGGATGGTACTGTCGTAACTACCATTCTCTTTTGAAAACACCATGTACACCCATAGGAATGATGACACAGTATGGACCACTATAACTAATAAACTCACTATCAACAAAGTTAAGGAAAACGTCAAACGTTTCTTTTCATTACACATGTATTTCAAAGGAAATGCACCAAATATTTGACTAAATATAAGTATATTCCTTGGTAAAACATCCATGTTTTACTCGTCTCTAATAAGTGTTTCCATATTGTTTCTAAGCTTGTAGAAACTTGTTATGCCAAGCTTGTTATCAATTAAGGCACCTATTGTTAGTACAGTAATGAATGTCAGCAATTTTAACATTCATTGTTGTTGAACTGTGAATTAATTATTAGAACACATCTAGGTAACAAAGGAAAGTTGTTTCTTTTCCTAATCTACCGGAAATGACTTATTACAAAAGAATTAGTAATGCAGTGATTTGCATAATGCAGAATTATTGAATACAAATTACTATAAAAGATTAGGTAATACAATTACTGTTTTTGTTTGTACAATTGCCAAGGACAAACTGTCTGAGCGTTGGCAAAGTTTCAAGTCTGAAAGTAAAACATTGAGTTTGATGTTGGTGTGTAATTTACTCCATGGGATTTGTCTGAGTGTTAGTGAACATTTATCCTTGAACTGCGCTAGTTAACCGTATTGGCAACAAGAAAATAACAGAGTAATTAAATGTTTAAACAATCTGAGTACAATGGTATTATATGTTAACAAGTGACACATTAATACTGCAACCTCAGAATTAGCAAAATATTGTAGTATTCTTGCATCACAAACTTACTTAGAAACGTATGAAAAGGGTATATCAATGTTTAAAATCCATTAAGTTTTAGTCCTAAAGAACTAAGCTCGTACTCCTAATAGATAAAAATATGTGTGTTGCTCTCTATACAAATGTATATCACGTTATTTCTCAGGTCAGACAATCATATTTCACTATATATACATAGGTCTTCGATGCTTAGTTTGCCATCTGTCTGTCTGTATGTGTTTTTCATTAAAAAAATAATATCTTAAAATATACTAGATGAAATTATATCAAATTTGACTCAAATGTTTTTTTTATTATAAGGCCAGTTACTGAAAAATATATAATTAAACAATCTCTAGTATTTTCAAAATTGTGGCTTTTTAAACTTTGAATATCTTAAAAATAGCATTTTTTCTCAAGAATTGCAGAAATAACAGTTTTTCGAGTTTTTTATCACAAATCTAAAGCACAAAATTATTTAAATGATTTGGAATAATAATATGTTTTTTATGTATACGTTACAAACTGTATTATGTTGAAAATGTACTGACAATATTTAAGTGAGACTATTCTATGTTACTCATTATAGTGCTTTCATTTATGATTTCTGCTCGTATAACTTATTATATAACTCGGAAGTCAACAGTAAAAATATTTTAATTTCTTGTGTACACGGGGTAACTGTTAGACGAGCCTATACAGCGTGGAGAGGTCTGTCTGTGAACAGGAAATTGCTTGAATCCTGAAATTAACTAGTTTTTGTAATGCAATTATCCTCAACAAAGGGATAATTTGGTTTCTGTGTTTGCATGATTGTATTTCTCATACATAATTATAAACTCTTAATGTTAGCATTTAACTTTACAAATAGGTTATTTAGCTTGATTATATGTTTTTTTTTTACATTAGAGCGATTCTTAAATGATGACACAGTTCAGATTTTCATACAGGCTTTGAAAAATGTGCTTTTATAATAAATAAGACTACATAACACAAATAGTAATAGTACACAATACTACTTCTACTGATGTTGCCTGCAAAATTTCAAGTCTGTAGCTATATGGCTTACCTGTCACATTTAAACATGTAATATGTTTGTACTGGGTTTGTTTACAAATCTAATTATTCTGTAATTTACGTTGCTGTTATGGTTAAATGTTTATGGTTAAATATAATACCAATGTACAAATGTCCTATGGATTCATATGCACTATCATAAATATAAATGAAAATTCAAGTCTATAAGGTAGTTCGATCCCGAAATATAGGAACAACATTGTTTTAGTGATAGGCTGTAAGTAGTTTTATAATACTCTAAGGAAACATATGTTATGTTTATCATATGGTTGTAATAAGGTGATGGGTTTTGTTAAAAATACAATAATAAAGCGGTAAATTTTTGTGTTTAAAGTATGTATTTATTTAATATTCATAATTATTATAAATGGACACAACAGTTTCAAAAAGAACAGCTACTTAGAAAGTTATTGTAAAATTTACAGACGAAGATCCAATTCTAGCACGGCTAAAAAGAGGCTTTGAACCAGGGAAAGAACGGAGCGTTGAGTTAAATCTTTGAAAAAGAGATTCATTTCTGTTAAAAGTTGCAGTCTGAAATTCTTTCTGAATTATATATTACTCATCCTGGAATTGTAAAAGTTAAGGCCCTTGCTCGGACACATTTTTTTTTTTTTGAAAAAATATTGACATGCATTGAGGATACAGTGAGAAATTGTGAAGCATCTTGTGTAATTTAGTACCCAAATAAGGTACCTTTACATGTATGGGACCAGCCAGAACTGGCAGCGCGTTCACAAGGCTGTGCAAGTACATACAAGGGACTTCAATTTATGATTCTTGTAGATGCCGATTCAATGTGGCTAGAAATCAGAATAACGAACTCCTCTTCAACTTCAAATTCCACAGTTAGAATTCTCAGTATATAATATTTTCACATTTTGGCCTGCTCATACTTCGTCAGAATTCAAGAGATTTTGTTAGAGGAATGGAATTAATCAGAGATTTATTGCTTTTGTTCATCCTAGTACCAATGAACAAGCTGATCGTTATGTTCAAATACTGAAACAGAAATTAGCATATATGAAAAGTTAGAAAGAACCTGTCCCACAAAAATCGAGTTGTTAAACTTGAGATATTGTAAAACTTCTCTGGTTTGTGAAAAACTCCATCAGAACAATTTGTTCGACGTGATGTTCAAACAAGACTCGACTTACAAACTCCAAAAGCTTCTGATAGAAACAAAACATTTCATCCGTACTTAGCAAAATCGTTAAGAGTGGGAGAACGGGTGCAAGCAAGCTCAAAATTATTCCATTTTAGATTCTTGGCTCTAAGGCATAGTTGTACAAAATCTGGGATGAATCCATTACATTGTCGAGCTTGACAGAGGTTACACTATAAAAAGACATCGACTGCGAAATAGTGGTGTTGTGTATGAGGAAAGAAACTTGTACTCAAGCTATTTATCCTACAAGGAATTGTCAAACTTCTCTACACCTTCCGCCATCTATTACTAAAATCACAGAAACCAAAGCAATTTTATTATGTATATATATATATATAATTTCAATAAACATTGAATCACAAAAAGTACTTGCTCCGCCGGGATTTGAACCCGGATCTCTCACTTGCCAGGTGAATGTGCTACCATTACACCACAGAGCGCTTACCTTTTCCGATTCAATTATTTTGTATTTGGCCGTATCTGTCACATATGCGTTTAAATAAGTAAACTAACATATGATCGGAAGACCAAATACCTGTCAAACGACTTTTATTTACATTAAATTGTATAAATGGCAATAGCCTTATTTAATTTCAATAAACATTGAATCACAAAAAGTACTTGCTCCGCCGGGTTTCGAACTCGGATCTCTCACTTGCCGGGTGAATGTGCTACCATTACACTACAGAGGGCTTACCTTTTCCGATTCAATTATATATTTTATATATATATATATATATATATATATATATATTTATTTATTTATTTATTTATTTATATATTTATAAAAAACTTTTCAAAAACTTTTTGTGGCTACATCTCTAATTATTGTTCATTTTTGAATGAAACAAACTTGCACTACTTCAGAAGGTACAGAAGAGAAGTACAAATCAAGATACAAAAGATCTACCAAATTGATGTTGAGCCAACTGAACTATGCCGCTCATGAGTAAAATAACCTGTTGTAATAATAGATTTGTAAAAATACAGTTTTGGAATATCAACGAAGTGTCTAGCGTGAACTGTTGTAAATAATTTTATAATATTCTATAGAAACATGAGTTCTGTTTTCACATGATCAGGTGATGTGTTTTGTAAACCATTCAATAATAAAGAGTTACAGTGTTGTTCTTTAGGTTTTCTTAATTTAATATTAATAATTATCATTTAATTGACACAACAGCTTTACTATGATTTATTCAATAAGTTTAGAAATATGCGATAGTAACATGAAGTGCGAAAACTTGAATCCCTTCTAATGGAGATTGGAGTAAACATTTAAGGTCTCTAAACTTCGACGTTTGATAACATACAAGTTCAATGTACGATATAAACTTTGGGTCGTGGATTAATATTAGATAACTCTTCTAACACCAACTCACGGTTTATCGTTTTGGATTTTTCGTAAATAAAAATAATTTTTTTTTTTTTTTTTTTTTTTTTTCATTAATATAAAGCAAAATCACTAAAATTTTAAAATGAAAAGCTATCAAATTATATAATTAATTGCTTATATCCATTTGCTATTCCAACAACAACTAAAGATATATTTTAAACATGAAAAAGACCTTCTTCCTAAATGTTTGTTTGACATTCTATCAATAACTAAAATATATTTAACGTTTAACGAAAAAACATACTAAAATAAAAGGTTTTTTACAAGAAATGTTGAGTAGAACATGAAAAAATTATCTCTTTCAAAAACGCTATACAATTTTTTATCTATTGCTTACAATTAAGGGCTTAGCAATATTTAATAAATAAAGAAATATAAATATAAATTTTACTGGTATGAATGCAAGAAATCTTTTAATAAATGCTGTATTTTGTTTCTTCTGCTCACTTTTTGTTATATTCATTATGAAGAATTATCAATAACATAAAATTCAACAAGTACATATAATAATAATAAACATATAATGCTTAGATTTTAGCATTAACCTCCAGTAGGCGCGTGGCCCTCTGTAACACAAATAGGCGCATGGGCTACATCTGTAGCCCATTGCTATTTATTTTTTTATAAAAGTACCTTTAAATAGTTTTGTATTTTCTTTACCATGCAATTGATCTCACACTATTTTCGTATGATTTCATATCATTTTTGGTCGAATAAATTTTTAAATAGTTTGCGAAAAAAATTTAACAGAAAAACCTTACTATAGCTAAATATTTTATAATAAATATTTAAAACCTTCATTGATTGAAAACTTGAAATTTTTCAGGACAACAAAATAACTTTGACACATTAATTTGATAGATAATTTTATTATAAACACACAAACATAAATAATATACAGTAATTGTTCAGTTTATGATAGTAAACAATGCTTAAACCAAAACCTTACGATAGTTGAGCTAGGCAATGCCTGTAAACAAAATGTCATAACTTTGTGAAAATAATTTTTATAATTCTAATTGTACTGAAATTTACAATAATAAAACCACCTTTAATAAAACCAAACACACCTTAATAATTGTTAGTTTTACCTAGCCCCTTCTTTTTATAAAATACTACATCATTATATGTGATGAGGTTACACTAATGCAGTAGCCAAACCTTGATGATGGGCTAAAATATTTGTATGAGTATCATTTAGAAATATTGTATATCCATGTAACTATAACATGTAACACACACCCAAAATTTTATATGAGTACCATAATTATACAATAACATGGAAACAAAAATCTTAAAAACATGTTGCACAAAACAACTGAAGAGTGCTCACCACACACCTTGTGGCCACATTTTTCACAGTTTTTTCTCGTTGACTTGTCTCTTGCCCTTTGACAGATGTAGCAGCGCTGATGTCCTGGACATGTTTCTGTTGTACCTGTGCGTTGTCTTCAAGTCATAGGAGCGCCAGTCCTCTCTTCATTTGCACAGGAATTGTCGCATTCCGCATTCTGTTGGCGATTTGCGGTTTGATCAGTTCCTAGGCAACATGTTGAATGAAACTCTTCTCGGCATATACTTTTCTTCAGGATTGTTGAACTTATAAATACAAAGGGCGTTTTATTCCTGAGATGTTTATCAAGTCAAAAAACACCACCATTGGCCACCGTCGAGTGTTACGAGCAACATCGTACTTGGAACACATTTGATCTACAACATCAACACCTATTTTTTGTCTTGTTGTAGAAACTTACAATTTCAGGTTTTTGCTTCGGTCCAGTTTACTTCTTCATCGATTGCATTGTCGTTATGCATTGTTGAGAGCAACACAACTGCCTTGTTTCTTCTTGGACAATAAGAGACGAGGGTCTTTTTTTGTGAGACGATGTAGGCTGTCTTTGTTTGTTGGGTCTTAGTTCATGTGGAACTCCAATACGTGTGGACCTTATTGTTCCAACCATAGTCAGTTTTTTTTTTCTTTTAGAAGTGTCTCAGCCAATGGTACAGACGTGAACCAATTATTAGTTGTCACGTTACGGTTTGTGTTGGATATCGGCTCCACCATTCTGAGTGTCACTTGATCTGGAGAATTGGATAAGTTATAAGGCCCATCTGGTTGCTTTGCAGGATAAATTTCTAAGTTCAATGTATACATTGATCTCGCACAAACTAGGGAATAAATTTGTATTCCATACCTTGCAGGTTTCTTGGGCATGTACACTTTGAATTTACAATTTCCACGGAATGCAACTAACTGCTCATCAATAGTGCAGTACTCATTTGGTGTGAAATTGTTTTGAAAGTTTTGTACAACAAGCTCAAAGACTTCTCTGATAGGGGCAAGGTTGTCAACTTCTGAACGCTGCGTTCGGTCTCTCATGTCGTCAAATCTCAAGCAACGCATCAGGAAGTGAAACCTTTTTTCACTCATAGCTAGATAGCAAGCTTCCACACCAGAGCCTGTGGAATTATCCCAAATTTGTGAAGTCTTTTTTCTGCTGCTGCCTAATGTCCCTGAAAGTAGTAGAATGCCAATAAAGGCACGAATCTCAACCTCACTTGTGTTTCTGGCATCTCTATCACGATCAAATTTGACCCTCACAAGATCAATGTATGTGTTAGTAGAAATAACTATTGCACTAATTACGGTGTTAACCATAAACAAATTGAAGCAGTCTAATTCGGAAGTTTTACCTCTAGCTTCTCCCTTTGGTCCAGGTAGGCGAATCATCAGATTGTCAGATCTTGTACGCACATTCCTGGGTTGTTGAGGAGTTTTCTTCCACTTCATAACATTTTTATGTTTGTCCCGCACCATGTACAGAGTAGCCAATGAAATAGTATCATCAAGTTCAGAATCATCACTTGGTTCCAAACTCATGTTATCCTCGGTTTGGTTTATCTGTACGTCCTCAGTGTCAGAAAAGTGTTCCTCCACTTCAACATTATCTTCTTCGCCGTCATCACTGTCGTTTTTCACATAATCATCTTCGTCAGAACTATCAGCAGTCAACAAATCATGAATCAAAGCGTTGTCACACAAACGTTGACGTTTCGCCATTACGTAACGGGAATAGGCGCGCGGTATACAACTGTAGCCCACTACACTTTGTTTCGACTCAGCACACGAACCAGGCCACGCACCCGCTGACTAATGCACTGACTGGGTGGCTGGGGAACCAGTTTGAAGGTACCTAACCCCCCACCACCCCCACCACGCGGGACAAAAAGCTACAGTGAAAACAATAGCCGTGGTCTACCCTGGTAGCCCGCGCGCCTACTGGAGGGTTAAGCCGATTGATACACAGTTATTTAATGTCCAAACAGTTCCAAACCAAGAAACACAAAAGAAGTATCAATTTATCTTGCTAAAGGTGTAATTGACTATAATGATTACCAAAATACAAACTATAAATAAAAATAAGAGATTTGAAAAAAGATCTTGTCACAACTTTTATCGTAGGTTTTCTCTTCCTTAAAAAGGGTGCAACAATAGTGTAATTGTAATTTAAATTGGTTTATATTCATCGGAGTTCTTAAATAGGGATAACGAAAATAGAATTTTGAATCCTTGAACATTTACTTTCATAACGCATAATTTCAAGGATAGCCAAGGTTAAATATAGTACCAAAACTCCATCTATGGTGTCCACTTTAACACGTGACAGCTGACCTGGCGCTTCTGCCAATTTCAAGTTACTAAGCTGATTTATTCTACTCGACATCTGAGGGTTTCCACCTCTTCATCATTATCTTTTGTCTTTTCTGTATGCTTTTTATTTCTGGCTCAAACCACAAAGTGAAAATTATCTTGTGTCAGCAACTCTGCTTGTCATATGTCTTACGAGTATTTACGTGAGCCCCTTAAGGTTTAGCTGTTCAGACGGCCAACTTGATTGAAGACCATGAGAACCAAGTTATATCTCAAATATGTTTATGCCCTTATTTGTGACGAAGATGTATGGGAGAGATGCTACATTAAGACAAATCATTTAAATATGTATTTAAATAACCTGAGAATTTAAAACACTTCCTTTTTTCCTCTGTGATGACTAAAAACTGAGAAATAATCTTTCCTTTTCTAAACTTTGTACAGCTTTGAGGTTATTCCAATGAGCGGAATTTGAAACTATTTATTGATTGGTAATGTTTTCAGTAAGTGTCGTCATATTTTACAGCTGTATCCAGGGGTTAGGAATAAGGTTTTCACTAAATAATGATGACGTCTGTTTACAAGAAGTTTCTTTACCAAAATATTGCGATTTAAAATAGATATAAACACTATAAACTGCGTTACTTAAATGTTCAAGACCATGTATTATAAACATTGTGAAATTTGCCTTGTAAATTACCATAAATCAATGACGCGAAAAACAGATACTATCGTACTATAAAAAGTTGTTCCGAGAATTTTCAATTGTTTTAATGATAGTTCATGTTCAAGTAACAACAATAAACTAAAATCAATAACTTACTAATTTGTTAATCAATATTTTCCAGGGTTTATGACGAAAAATGAATAAACTTATTATTCATGCTATAAATTATAACAATTAAAAAAGTTATAACTAAGACTGTTTCCTGCAGTTTTTGTGTGTAAGAATAGCAGTTGATTTTTTAAATTTCTGTACCTCAATATAAGATCTATGGGCTAATACGCACTACAGCGGCCGCGGCCACGGCCACGACAGCGGCCAGCCGCTCGCGGCCAGTTTAACATTAAGAACAATGTAACAACACGCACCAAGCGGTTGCGGCCACGACGCGGCCACCTGGCCGCCGCGACCAGAATTTTCTGTCTTGGCCGCCGCGGCCACATGTTTTTACGCGGCCAATGAAAACACGCAGTTAGATGAGACAACGCGCACTGTCAAGCGACCAGTGCGCGGCCAGATACAGTCGAGGTGAGTCTTGTTTGAGGTTAAGTTTTAGATTTGAAATGGCTGAGGTTGAATTTGATACCGAAAGGTTCATTTTAGCTATTAAAGAAAGGCCATCTTTGTGGAATATGTTAATTAGACGAGTATAGTGACAAAAACATAAAGAAGAAGATGTGGGAGGAAAGTTACTCTTTTGTTTGGGGGCAGTGGGTGCTCCAACACAACTGAAAAAAATAAACTATGTAAGTAAAATTTTTAATTTATTACACATCACTAAAACAACTTAATATTGTGCCTATTCAAATGTAACAATATTAGTTAATTTCCACTGCTCTTGAGTGACATAGAAGTAGTTTTGCGATGAGACTGTCCTTCTCACAGATAGTTTTTTTTTGCCACGGCACTGCTCCTTCATTGACAAAATATTCAGCTAGGATGTTTCTTGTGTTTGAGTTGTAGGCCTACTGACGATTGCGATGTGTACTTTCAGAGTCATCGTTGTCAGTTTGGGAATTTGTACAATGTGTCCACAAACTGTAAACCATCCCTACTTCGTACATAATTGTGCAAAATACAACACGCTTTAACAATGTCTATAGCCAAATCAACATCCACATTCAAAGGCCTGTGAAATATGCGCCATTTATTGGCTAGTATGCCAAACGTACACTCAACATATCGTCTGGCTCGACAGTGGCGATAATTAAATGTCCTTTTAGTGTCATTGAGCTGTTTTCCAATGAAAGGGCACAACACTCTGTGTGACAATGAGAAGGCGTCGTCGGCAAGAAACACAAAAGGGATGGGTGTAGACGACGAACTTGAAATCGCTCTGTCCTCTGGGAGATCAATGGTTATCAGCAAGTATTCTTTGGTGTAATGCAGATTGTTGGAATATTGTAGAGTCTCCACACTTTTCCATAAGAGCCAAACATCTATAAAAACAAATTTATAGTCAGCATCTGTCACTGCCATAAGACGATGGAAAAGTAATGTTTGTAGTTGAAATACAATGATGCACTATTTGGGGGTTTCACAATCCTTATATGCTTTCCATCAACCGCGCCTAAACAATTTGGAAAGTTTGCTCGGTTTTTCAAATTCTGAAGCAATTCTCAACCAGTCATCTTTGGAAGGTTCGGGTAGGCATTCATTTTTGAGAACATTCCATAACGCTGAGCAAACTCTTGCAACAATCTATTTTATGGTAGTAGCTCCAAGTCGATAGGAATGGTGCAAGTCCACAAATGAATTTCCAGTGGCGAGATACCTTGAAAAAAATACATATACAGTTATTTTATGTAAAAATCAATGCTACAAATTGTGGCAATAAAAAATATTGAATGAACACCTACGTGTTGATCTCTGCTTGGTAATTTTTAATTTCAAATTTTCGCAATGGATTAAATTGAAAGCACCAGCTGCTTTGGGCCCCCACTTCTAAATGGTTAATTTACAAAATTGGAAAAATCGAAGTGTTTTTTTTTTATAATTTAAAAATTTATTTTTAAGCAATTTTCTAAGAAAAATATTTTTTGCTGATTTTGTAAAACGCGTTTTTTAAAGAGGTATTAAAACACATTTTTTTTCATTATTCAGTGAACTTCGATTAATCGAGCTTCTTTCGACCGAGACTTCTGTTGCACCGAGAGCCGCCAACAGTTGGCCTTGAGTAGCGACAGAGTATAGAGGGGAGGGGAGCTTCCTTAACGTTGGGCTGCTACTTTCAGTTTTGAACCGTATAGTTTAAAAGTTTTATTTGTTTCAATTTTGAAAATTCTTTCAACTAATGTGATTTTTTTTATTGTATGTGAATTTAAAACATCAAACCACTTTATCAATTCTAGTACCCAGTAAATTCTAATTCCAGAAATTTTAATGTTTATTACATTTACTACTCCGTCTATTAGTTTCAACTATAATGTTTCTATTAACCGAGATTCTCATTATCCGAGATTAACTGCAAGCCTGTAATCCCCGGTTAATCGAGAATCTACTACACTTGTGTTATTTACTTATTACCCTTCTTATAAGATTGAAAAGAAACAACCAAATTGTTTTAATTACAGGTATGACCCTTCAGAAGAAGTGGAAGAACATCAAAGATTCATACGCCAGAGAGAAGCGGAGGCTGAGTGGAGTAAAAAGTGGTTCGGCTGCTGAGAGGAAAACACCTTACGTGTTTTATAATACACTTACATTTTTAAACACCAACAATCCCCCCACAAACACACATTCAAATGTTGATCGTCAGGATCCGGATATAATACAGATCTTTTACATTTAGACATTGAAGCCCCTGCCGCGAACCCAGATCCAACCGGGCCGTATGAAAACGCGGGTTTTAGCAAAAAAAACGTAAACCTAAAGACGAAGTGGGACAACAATTGGTAAAAATACTCAAAGATTCGGCTGAGGAACGGCGTAACCGTGAAATTGAACTGACATCTGATGAGGACAGGTTTGTTCCTCATGTCTCTAGTTTCAGATTTAAAAAGAGTTGAACACTTAAAACTATCTGTTATACGTCAGCTTATGGCAGTTCTGGAACAAAATCAGGTAACTCCAGCAGGAAGAACTTCATATACAGGGTACGCACAAAATCAAAATTACCAGTACCCGTCTCACTCGGGCAGTAACGCTCAATTCGCTCCAGGCTACTCCACAACCCCATATGGATATCCTTCCCGCCAACACACACTTCAACCCCATTATCATCTGGAGCATCTAGTGAATACAGTGGAGGTGACATAAACAGTGCTGAGTCTCCAATATTCACATGTTTCGATGCAACTGAATAAAACAATCACACTTCAGTTTGGATTTACTACATAGTTTTTGTTGTATAATGATTATCTCTTGGTTTTGTCATTTGTTTTATTACATAATCATTAATTTGTATTAATTAATATAAATAAACATACCTTAATGTAACCAGTAGTTTTTCTTCAACTCCTATGCATGGCCGCATTGATGTGTCTGTTCCCCTTATACTATCTGCAATCTTGTTGAGTAGCTGATCAAAACTAGCAACACAGACATTCTTGTATAGTTGAAAAAATTTCTCTTCATATAGCCGTAACTCATAAAAGAATGTAAAAAACTGTCCTCTTGTAGGCCTTGATTGCAGCATAGGGTGTATCAAATACCTCCTTCTTCTACGTTTAATGTAGTGCCTGTACACATGCACTGTTACGGCTATCTCTTCGACGTCCATTAACGCAACTGGGACACAGCGGCCAGAGCAGACAAGGAGAACTACTGGCCGCGCGGCCAGCCGCCGTGTTGGTCGCTGACACTGGTCGCTGGTCGCGGTCGTGGCCGTGGCCGCGGCCGCTGTAGTGCGTGTTCACACTAAAATACAAGGCTCAGCCCAGCTAATGTTACAGAAGGAGTCCAGCCCGAGGCGTGACATTGTGTGATTACTCAGCCAGAATGTACAGTCAGTAGACTGTTTGCTGCAGGCTGTGTGTATCAGAATAGCAGATGATTGTTTAGATATCTGTACCTCAATACAGAATAAAAGTAATCCAAAAAGTAAAAATGTAATTTATCGTAGCGTTTTCACCTTAAATTTGCTTTTACACACAAATCAGTGTTTCCAGCGAGGGAAAGTGCAAGTGTAAAAACTTCACATTAGGCTGAAATTAGGTGTTTTAATAGTTGGCTCGGTGTTTATACCACGTGACTTGCCTAGCATCACGCGATCACGTGATATTAAATAGGTAATGTTATGTATAAAAACTTGTTTCGGAAGAGTTTTAAATGATAAAAGATGAAAAATATCAAACGATAATTATTATTATATCAGATTATATCTGTATTAGCTTAACTTAACTAAACTGACTGTAATTCAAATAAATTATAGTTATATCAGACTCAGAAAAAGAGGTAAATAGATAGGACATATATGAATTTTGTCTGATGAGAACTTAGTTTTGTTTTTCTTTATCTGATTAGATGATCTTATCTGAATGAATGAGTTTCAAGCTAAGAAATATGATAAACGGATAAAATTATTCTTTAATTAATTCTTGTTAATACTTTTGTTAACTTTTCGTTAGACACCCATTATAACTCTTTTTGTCGACTGTAATGTTTTATTAACTTCTTTCTTCTTTCATATAAAAGTATAGCAGCTTTCAATGGATACTCAACTAAATTAATCGACAGTTGATAAAAAAAAAAAAAAAAAGAGTTTATCAAAAACATCAAGGACTACTTTAAAAAGTGAACAAAAAGAAAAACGAAACTGGCAATCCATGAGTTATGGTCCGTTTTATAAAGAAATAAAAAAGTAATGAGAAAAAATTGTTGAGATGAACATAACATTTTTCACAACAATTAAGATAAAAAACCTAATTGAAAACCCAAATATAAAATTTTAGATGAAAATAAAAGTGGCATTTACAAAAGTAACTGTGAAGATTGTGATAAGATTGGTTGACATCTTGGCCAGACAAAAAGAACCATTAAAAAAAGATTTTAGGAACACGAAAATATATTATAAATACGGACAAACTGACAAATCAGCTATTGCCAAACATGCATCTGAAACAAATCACACCTTTAAAAACTTCACATTATTAAAACAAGTCCATAAAACAAGAAGAAATCGGCCCTTAACAAAACATTATACATAAAAAAAACGTAAAGATAAATTATTAAACAATGATTTTGGACTGACTCAAAATTCACCATTCCTTTAGAAAATATAACTAAATACTTTTAGACCAAAACATTTTATACATATACTCGTACTAATATTTATTATATTTTTCTTTTAACCATATAAATGTTTGTATTAAGTTTTACTCAGATGATATTTGTTTTAACATTGTTGATTCACACCAGACGATGGCATCTTTGATGTCGAAAAGCCTCGTGTTAAAATATAAAAATTATTGGAGAATTGTCAGTTTTATTTTATAGAATAACAGAACATTATTTTTCCAATAGGAAGAGCTCCTCCTTCAAAGTAATTTCTAAGTTGACCGCGAACAACTGCCTGAACAACATTAATACCAAAACAAATACAGCCTGAATTTTCTACAAATGCTAGTTTTACTACTTAACATACTAAAATATATTTTATAATTACATTTTCAGAATAATAACCTATCATTTACACTCAAGTAGTGTGCTCTATCTATCTCTGCATAATTGCGGATTTCATAGTAATCGGAGGGGGGTAAATGTTAGTATGTATTAGATTAATTGTTACAAACGAAGAGAGTTACACATTGTTTTTGGAGACAGAGCTCGAATATTCTCTGTAACACATCAGCAACAGATATTGGCTTCTCTTAACAAATTTAAAATTCCGAATTTACAATGAGATTTTGGATGTAAAAGGCTTCAATTCATTCAACAATAAATACAGTAAAATTATTAATAAATATAAATACTATATACCCTAATTTTTAGATATTTTCATTAATATTGCGAAATTACCGAAAATTGTTTAATACATATTTACAGTTGACATATATAGCTTATAGATACTCTACTTACGGTAGGAAATGGAAAAAAAATTGTCAATCACTATCAATCTTAGTTATCTAAGTTTATAAAAATATTCTATTTATTAATGTTTTCTATCTGGATCCATTTGATATCTGCATCGTAATTGTATAGATATGTAACATGACACATAACTCCAATCTGGCCGTTGTTTTTATTACGTGCATGATTTTACAAATAGTGGGCATGGAGTTAATATACAAATTGTTTATTGTGTTTTATAGCCTACGATTTGCTATGATTTTATTATTTATACCTTAATAGTAGTTATGAGTTAGATAGGAAATTCACTTATGAAGGGGTCATATTGCAGACGTAGTATTTACAACCGGTTTCATGTATCCGGAAAACACCTGTCACCTTCACAACCCTTCTATAGGCAAAACAACCAATAAGCAGTGTTTTATTATTTTATAACATTTTACCTAACGAAATATTTCTTAAGAGCTGTACTCGTAAATTCATAAAAGGGATATGTTTGTGAAAAATTTGATTAATCAATGGGACTTGTAATACATTACAAAATAAAGTTTTAATGAAGTAAATACATTTTACTCCAAACGACTTCTTGAGGTTGTGGTCTACTGGATAAGGTACTACTTTGTTCACAAATTAATTAACGCTCTTCTGTCAAGTATTAATCTGACATTGGACAGCCTTGAAACTGTCAGCAGACTTTGATTGTGAGTAACATGTTTACTTCCATTGTCAATTGTTCCTTGTTTCTTAATAAGTACAAAGCATTGAAGTAGTCTAATTCTCAGTTCTTATGTGGTTTATTTTACATATTTTGTTTTTCATTTACACATTATGTATTCAACACTGTGTTTGAACAATTTGTATGTTTATGTATAGATGCCTAAATGAAAGAACCATTGTTGCTAAAAGAATTTTAGGTGCAACTGATGAATACTTGAATTCCTTTTCAATTTTTAGCAGTATTTTTTTTAATTTTTACCAAAATATATTTAAAAAACATAGTAAACAATTATTAAATTAAAATGAATTGACAAATTAAGTGATTTTCCATAATTGCAATCTTCTTCTACATTATAACACTATGTTTAAGTATGCATGAAATCAACCAAATTAAGGGAAATAAATTGTTCTAATTATAAAATACGGATGTGATAATTAATAGGCTCATATAGTACACTTGGTCTTGACAAAGTTAGTATCTCCTATACACTTGTTGTATAATTGATACACCTGGTTTACAACAGATTAGGTTTTGTTGTACAGGCGACAGGCTGGGCTGACGTACCCTGGCAATTACCACACAATATGAGTTCCCTCATTACCAGCACACATACTCGGGGTATGGCCAGGTGATAATGAGGGTTACCATTACGTGGGCAGTTTGCTTCGTCCCCTGGTAATTCCATACCATTTCTTCGGTATATAACCAGACAGCAATTCATTCATGCAATAGTATTTATACTATGCAGCATTTTGCGTTTTTTAGAAGCAAAAGCAAAGTTTTTTTTGAAAGTTCAGAGATATTATAGATAATTCCGATACATTAAATATTGTTTAATACCATAATCAATTTGTAATAAGATAGTGTTTGCATTTGAAAACATAGTTATATATTTTATTACAACATAACAAAATGTAAAAGTGGATAGAGGCATGCATCTCGAATGGATTAGGCAAAAGAAAATTGTATACTAGAAGCCTTCACAGCACATTCACACGTAAGCTAGCATCGAAATTGTTTACGTTTATTTTTATGATAAAATGTAACATTTCACTAGGCTTTTACAGTAATTACAGTAGTTATTTTATAAAAGCGTCTTTACAACTAAGAGTTATTGACGCACGGCATACAGCTCGTGATGAAATGATTAGATAAATAATTTGGCGTGTGGATAAAAGTTTCGTGCCTCGTTACCAGTCCATTTAGAAGGCTATTCTTCCATCGCAGTGATAGATATGAGGTTAATGGTTTCCCATTATTCTTCAACCATTTCTTCAACATGTCACTAGGCTGAATGTAGAATTACAACCTTAATTGAATGTTTAAGCAGGCCAGTGTAACTAACACTCAATATCTGAACTACATACTACTCTTGTCGACTCGTTAGTCTGATATATTATAGCGTTGTTACGTTCTCAAATATAATGTGTGCTTCACAGCATGGCCTCAACATTAGATTTACATCTGTGTCACCTACATGCAAACGTGAGTTTACTTCAACACCCTTCTTGATAAATAAAGCGGAAAATAGAGAGTGCAGGCCAGTGTAACTAACATTTGGAGGATTATGCACAATTTCAGGACCGGTCTCATTCCTTTTCACTCTTAGAGGGCAGAGTCATGTTGGATCCACATCGGCCAACTCAAAAAACCTAAATTAATGCTTTTATGTGAATTTGATAATATACAATAAAAATAATACTTAAAAGTGTCTGCTAATGCTCAACCAAATAGCGCAATGACCATATCGAGTGACATACACCATCAACGAACTCGATGTTGCTTATATAGGAATGAGGTTTCAAGGAAAATTTCCAAGGTCAATATATTCTTGAGATATTGTGCGGACAATCGAAATGACATTTTTCTTTCCTAACTCTAAGACAACAAGGCATTTTAGATTCCCCCAATATCTGCAAATAAGAACGTGTACTATGTGTTCATTACTGTAAGAGAAACATAACGCTAAGAGAGAGAGAGGGAGTCACTGTGACTGACAGTACGTCACTGCGACGCTTTTAGCGCAGAAGGAAATAGGAGGAATTGAGCCTAATGACATTTATATAGAGCTCGAACTTACTTGATCTCACCAAACTTGACTTGACTCTCATGTCTTAAAGCTAAGTTTTCCAGGTTTCCTATCAATGCGACCTGAATCAGCAGTCATGGATAACATATATTTTACCAGTATGACATATCAAAATTTGTTTGGAATAAAATCTGTAATACAATATTGACCGTTAAACCATCGTACATGCAGTAGTCTGATTTTATTGAAGGTTTAACGTCTTGAAGTTATATCCAACTTTGATTGAGATAATATTAAATAAAATCAATAACTTGACAATTATTATAAACTTGATAATGTAAAAAAAACTTTTATTTTGTTAAACATTGATTATACTTAAATAATTAAAAGATACTCACCATTAACTTTACTTTCACGAACATTTAACAAATCAACCGATAATCACAGACAAATTATTCCTTTATTAAATTTTATTTTTGTCCTTTTCACGAAATAAAAATACCACGACAAATATGTTTTTACAGTCGTAACTTTCATTAGTTTTGTTAAATTGATTTTCGAGTAATTGGACTGTAAAGGTAATTTTATTATCGCAATTAAAGTGTATTTCCGTTATCAATACAGATTTCTCTTAATTAGCAATACGTAAAACTTGACGTTTTATCTGTTAATCTCCAAGGAGATTTTTAATTATTTAAAATACTTTTTCATCAACCTTTCCATTGTTCCTTATAGCTCTATTCGTTTGTAATAATGTAAGGTATTATATCGCTAGTATACTTTTTATTGTATTAATATTTAGATTGTAATTAAAATCTGTTTAAAGTATATAATAAAAACAATGGAGATTACTAAGTTTCTTTAATGCTTATTTCTTCTAGTGGAAGCCACTATGGATTAAAAACAACCGATGTGTCATGGAATATCGTAAGTACTTTTGGGCATCTCCGTGAATGTCCAAGAGCGACACGTCACTAATCTGAAATGGTAGAAATATTTAGGTACAAGGGTGGATCACTAGGTTCAGTCTACTGCGGAGAATGAATATTGGGTTTGTGTGGAGCTGCCTTAGTGTTAAAGCCAGTTGCTAGCGTAGACATAAGGTGTGCGACCCATTTCTACTTTGACTGGAGAGGCTGGTACAGAACTGACCTCCTCTTCTTCCAAGGAGACAGAATTGAGAATAATACGCAAAAAAATTCCCCATGGACCACGACAGGAGAGGGACTCCCAAACTTTTCCATCTAGAATATCCTGTAACTCCGGGAGCAGCAAACGTATTTTTAAGACTAAGGGGAAATTATCCTCTTGCCCAAAGAGAGAATAAAAAAGTAACATGATTGAGAATCCTTATTACCCCATTGATGGCGGCCCTTATCACCGATCCTACTCGTCCTGAAAAGCCTACCACTCCGGATATAAGCTCAAACATCCTTTCAGGGCGAATTTTAATGAAGGCTATCCTCAGGTATTTGCTCCAAATAAGAAGATATGTTATCATCCCTGAATTTCAACGTTACATTTAGGGATCTCAAAAATTTCTGCCCGATTGTTTTTTATACTGGGTAGTAGATGAAAAAATTTTATTTGTTGAGGCATGAAATGTACTGCAAAAAAGTCTTTATAAGAACGTCATATTTGCAAGTACTCAGAATCATTTTCAAATATCCGAAATGTGTTGCGTGTAGGGCATGGACTATACAAAAGTCTTTCATTGCAATTTTTAAAAAATTTGGTACTACCTATCGTGGTTATATCTTGCGTAAAGAAGTTGGTAACATTCAGATCTTTTTTTTTGCATTTTTCTTCTCAATACTCTTTTTTAATTAATTAGTATTGGTTACAACAATAAAGAGAGAAAACAAAATACACGTTATTATGTTTTCACATAGACTTTACACAATTTACACTTCATTTACCTTTCTTACAATAAATATTATTAATAAACTGCAGGTCAAAGAGTTGATCTATTATTTAAAAGCAGAGAAGTTATCTAGAAAGATTTTTATCAATTTGTATTAACAGACTTAACTAGTTCTAACCCATTCATGTTTTATTGGTGGCTAAAGCGGATGATTTGATTTGGTGTTGTCAAAATCCCAAATACCTTTTAAGAGCAAGGATTACTGTACTGAGTTAAAAATTGCATTTTTGCATTTTTTCACTTAACTACTACATATGTAAATAGTTTATAATATCAAATGGCGCAAGATAAAGCACAGAATATCTCTGTTATACCACTTGGAATATTTAAATACTTGAAATATTATTTAGAAATCGAGCAAAACAAAACACTGATTCAGGGTGCAGGGTGTCCCACCCCTTACCTACCAGTGTTTGCTCACAATAAACAACTTAACACTACGCCTCAAGCTTTGTGCCGTGATAACCGCAAATAAAATCCGTAGTAAAATTTTACAGCTGCTTGCTTAGTGTTCTTTTACAAAGTCTCACGCGATCACGTGACATTGTGACCGTCCTAGTAACGACCTTTTAAATCCTTTTGTCGGCTTTCACAAAAAAAATCAATTTATTACTTACTAAAGTAAATTACTTTTAAACGGTTTTACGCCTTGTAGAAAATATAAAAATTGTTAGTTATGATTGTTTCATCTTTGTCTGCCATCTTTTCCTCGTTTCAAAAATAAATGTATTTTTTGTATAGGAAATTAATGTCTTAAAAAATTGCAGCATTAATTATTTAGTTATGATATCTTATTAATAAATTTGCTCTAACATTTTAGACAATTCTACTCTAATTGTGTTAAAAAAGAGCTCACATGTAACTTTGTTAAATTTTTTCGTATACTAATATTTCTAAAGTACACAGCAATAATTTATAATTCCTAAGCACACTGTCTAACTGCTAGACAATTCTGTATAACATGGACTATTTTAAACTGAAAATGAAATTATCGATTTCTCTCGATTAATTCGATTTTAATCGATTTCTAAGTTTCCATGATTAAATTTCCCAACCTTCATTATAAATCTTGTGGCATTTCACTTTTCATAGTAGATTATTTATCGCAAACAGAACTACCTTGTGGTATAATGTAGCTGCTCTAAAATACTGGAGCAATCTAATTAATATATTAATCTAAGAAATTCCCGTTTTGGAAGACGTATCCTTGTACATTCATATTCATAAAATATCTGTATACACTAATTCTTAAATTTTAGGTCGGCCCTAAAACGGTATGAGTATTATTTTGGTTTTTAAATATAACCAAATGTCATATAATATTTACGATTGTATGGTAGTAATTTTAATAACGGCTTACAATGCAAGTAGTAAAATAATAAATAAATGTATTAATTAATAAATAAATAGATGAAAAAAGGGAAGGTGTAAAATAAATCTAATTGATCAGGTCATAAGGTGTAATAATAGTATGTAGTTTTAATTCTTATATTAAAATATAAATAATTTATCTCTTTCAGTTCCTGTATAGTACAATTATAATATTTATTGTTAGTTGATAAACAAAATATTTTGTATTTTCATATAGTGCAAAAACAAATGTTTTCATTTGTTTAGTTGGAGCCTGTCCTGACGGAAGAGTGGACCACTGGTATAAGTTCGTGCAGAATAAATAAAGAAAATGTAAAATGTCTCTCTCTCTCTCTTCCTCTGTAATATAACCCAATCTATAGAATACAATTACAAGTCAAGTCGAAAAGTAAGTTATCAGATTATTTTGTCTTTTTCTTCTTTTTATTTTTTATCAAGTGGGACTCATTGCAACTACAGTATATAGTTACTTATTCATTATATATTTCCACAAAAAATAAATGAATTTAAAAACTCTTAGGTGAAGTAACATTTAGTAATTACATTCTTACCGTAACTGTTGAAAGAAGACTAAAGAACTAAGTTACAATAAATAGCTACAAGAAAGTTAGTTTGATACAAGAGATGGCCAAATATACCTTCCTAACATTACTCGTAACTGCTATTATTAGACACGTAACATAACGTGATTTTAAGTCCAAAGAACTGCAAAATAAAATTTGAAGTAAATGGAATGTTGAATTCTGGAACATTTCTTTATCATCAAATAGCGCCAAAGCTCCATCTGTCTGGACTATGGTGCCCACTCTCAAACGTGACAGCTGACCTGGCGCTTCTGCCAATTTCAAGTTACTAAGCTGCTTTACTCGACATCTGAGGGTTTTATTTTTTTACCTCTTCATCCTTAATCTTTTTCCTTCTTGTGCTTTTCAATTCTGGGTTTAAACTTCAAAGTGAAATTTTATCTTGTGTCAGCAAACTCTGCTTGTCATATGTCTTATAAGTCTTTTACGTGAGCCTCTTAAGACTTATTCAACATTGCAGTTATCCTGGCAGCCACCATGAGTTTTGTTTTAATTACCCATTAAGAACAAGTTATATCTCAAACACTTTCATGAAAGTTTTTTGTTATTATAGTGTTATTGGAGGTGTCTCATTTTAGTAATATGAGTAATACACATTTATTTGTTTCTAGAATATGTTTATCAGTTGCTTAGTTTCATCCGTGATTTCAAACTATTATTATTGAGTGCCCAAAGAGTATATATAATACAGGAAAGGACTAAAAATCGTTTGGGCGCATACCAA